>NC_138769.1:743433718-743631218 GCF_965119305.1 Pelophylax lessonae | reverse complement strand
CCATACACACACAGATCACCCCCCCATACACACACAGATCAACCCCCCCATACACACACAGATCATCCCCCCCATACACACACAGATCACCCCCCCATACACACACAGATCACCCCCCATACACACACAGATCACCCCCCCCCCATACACACACAGATCAACCCCCCCCATACACACACAGATCACCCCCCCATACACACACAGATCACCCCCCCATACACACACAGATCACCCCCCATACACACACAGATCACCCCCCCATACACACACAGATCAACCCCCCCATACACACACAGATCATCCCCCCCATACACACACAGATCACCCCCCCATACACACACAGATCACCCCCCATACACACACAGATCACCCCCCCCCCATACACACACAGATCAACCCCCCCCATACACACACAGATCACCCCCCCATACACACACAGATCACCCCCCCATACACACACAGATCATCCCCCCATACACACACAGATCACCCCCCCATACACACACAGATCATCCCCCCCATACACACACAGATCATCCCCCCATACACACACAGATCACCCCCCCCCATACACACACAGATCACCCCCCCATACACACACAGATCACCCCCCCATACACACACAGATCACCCCCCCCATACACACACAGATCACCCCCCCATACACACACAGATCATCCCCCCCATACACACACAGATCATCCCCCCCATACACACACAGATCATCCCCCCCATACACACACAGATCATCCCCCCCATACACACACAGATCATCCCCCCCATACACACACAGATCACCCCCCCATACACACACAGATCACCCCCCCATACACACACAGATCATCCCCCCATACACACACAGATCACCCCCCCCCATACACACACAGATCATCCCCCCCATACACACACAGATCATCCCCCCCATACACACACAGATCATCCCCCCATACACACACAGATCATCCCCCCATACACACACAGATCATCCCCCCCATACACACACAGATCATCCCCCCATACACACACAGATCACCCCCCCATACACACACAGATCATCCCCCCATACACACACAGATCACCCCCCCCCCCCCATACACACACAGATCACCCCCCCCCCCATACACACACAGATCATCCCCCCCATGCACACACAGATCGTCCCCCCCCATGCACACACAGATCACCCCCCCATTCACACACAGATCACCCCCCATACACACACAGATCACCCCCCATACACACACAGATCACCCCCCATACACACACAGATCATCCCCCCATACACACACAGATCACCCCCCCCCCATACACACACAGATCACCCCCCCCCCCATACACACACAGATCATCCCCCCCATGCACACACAGATCGTCCCCCCCATGCACACACAGATCACCCCCCCATTCACACACAGATCACCCCCCCCCATACACACACAGATCACCCCCCATACACACACAGATCATCCCCCCCATTCACACACAGATCATCCCCCCCCATTCACACACAGATCATCCCCCCCATGCACACACAGATCACCCCCCCATACACACACAGATCCCCCCCATACACACACAGATCACCTACCTACCCCCCCCATACACACACAGATCACCCCCCATACACACACAGATCACCCCCCATACACACACAGATCACCCCCCATACACACACAGATCACCCCCCCCCCATACACACAGATCACCCCCCCCATACACACACAGATCACCCCCCCCATACACACACAGATCCCCCATACGCACACAGATCTCCTACCTACCCCCCATACACACACAGATCACCTACCTACCCCCCCACACACACACACATATCACATACCTCCCCCACACACAGATCACCTACCCCCCCCCCACACAGATCACATACACCCTGCCCCCCACACACAGATCACCTACCCCCCCATACACACACAGATCACATACCTCACCTACCCCACACACAGATCACCCACCTACCACCCCTGCACACTAATCACCTACCCCCCCTGCACACTGACCACCCACCTACCCCCCACTGCACACAGATCACCCACCTACCCCCCCTGCACACTGATCACCTACCTACCCCCCCCCCACACACACACACATAACCTACCCCCCCCACACACACACACACACACACACACACACACAGATCACCTCCCTCCCCTGCACACACATTACCTACCCTACCCCCCCCACACACACACATCACATACCTCACCTCCCCCACACACAGATCACCTACCCCCCCCCCAAACACACACAGATCACCTACCCCCTGCCCCCCACACACAGATCACCTACGCCCCCATACACACACAGATCACATACCTCACCTACCCTACGCACAGGTCACCCAC
This sequence comes from Pelophylax lessonae, assembly GCF_965119305.1. Taxonomy (NCBI): domain Eukaryota; kingdom Metazoa; phylum Chordata; class Amphibia; order Anura; family Ranidae; genus Pelophylax; species Pelophylax lessonae. The sequence goes on along the minus strand of NC_138769.1, from coordinate 743,628,855 downwards.
CTACCCCCCCTGCACACTGACCACCCACTTAACCCCCCTTCACACTGATCACCTACTTGCCCCCCCTGCACACTTATCACCTACCTACCCCCCCCCCCACACACACACACACACAGATCACCTCCCTCCCCCGCACACACATCACCTCCCTCCTCCCCCCCAGACATACATACGCACAGATCACCTACCACCCCATACACACACAGATCACATACCTCACCTACCCCACATACAGGTCCCCTACCTACCCCCCACACACAGATCATAGATCACCTACCCTCCCGTACAAAGATCCCCTATCTACCCCCCCCACACACACACACACACACACACACACACACACCGATCACCTCCCCCCACACACACAGATCATATGCCTCACCTCCCCCGCACACAGATCACCTACCCCTATCTTTCCTTGGCGTCTGAGTACTGTGCGACTTCTTCCTTGCGACTGGGAGTAACCGTCTGTCAGGGAGTACCTTGGACTGGTGTAACTCGTGACTGGGAGTAACTGAGTGACTTGGTGTATCGGTGGCTGGGAGTTACTGGGTGTCTGGGAGTGCCTTGCGGCTGGGTACCTTGCGACTGGGACTGGGTGTATCCGTGTGACTAGGAGTACCTGCAACTGCGAGTAACCTTAGCGACTGGGTGTAACCTTGGCGACTTAGGAGTAAAGTTGCATCTGGGAGCAACCTTAGTGCCTGGGGAGCTACTGAAGCGACTGGGCCCGGGAATATATTGACTGGGAGTACCCAATCGTACCTTAACGACTGGTGGATAACCCCAGCCCTAGTAAAAATACCTTAGCAACCGGGAGAAATACCTTAGCAACTGGGAAAAAATAAGGTCGAGGGTGAATACAGCTGCACAAAATGTAAGCACGTTGCTTCCCTGGAAGCTCAGGTCCTGAATCGAGGGAAGCAGCTGGCAACACTGAGAAAAATCTCCATACTGAAGGAGAGCTGGGAGCGTACCCGTCAGCTGCAGGCAGGGGCTAGCACAGAAGAGGGCAGAGATACAAGGGTGCAGGCATCAGAGCAGAGTAGATGGGTGACAGTTAGGAGGGGTAAAAGAGAACAAGACAAGGAGGCCGGTCCTGGGCTGGAGCACCCCAATAAATATGCCCCGTTGCGTGGTGTTGGGGAAACCAGTCAGGGACCAGCATTGCTGGAGCAGAGTGACGCCCCTAGCTGCCAGGGGAAGAACTCCTCCAGTGAGGCCGGGAGAAAGGGAAAGGAAAGACAGGTTCTGGTGGTAGGGGACTGACATAGGTAGAGGGAGATGGAGAGTCCTAAAAAAAAACGATTTCAGGAACTTAGGAGCTAAGTTGAGGAGTAGGACCTCCAAGGTAGTATTTTCAGGAATACTACCTGTACCTCGAGCCACACCAGAGAGGCAGCGGGAGATTAGGGAAGTTAACAAGTGGATGAGGAGCTGGTGTAGTAAGGAGAGTTTTGGGTTCCTGGAGAACTGGGCCATCTTCTCAGTCAGCTACCAGCTCTGTAGTAGGGACGGATTGCACCTAAATGGGGACGGTGCAACCGTACTGGGTGAGAAGATGGCCAGCAATTTAGAGGGGCTTTTAAACTAGGGGATGGGGGGGAGGGTACAGATGTAGAATCAGCCAGCGGGGAGCAAGGTTCAGCGGGCACAAATGGGGACATTAGCGGTAGTGTGTTCAGAGTTCCTAAATCCAAGGTGGGTATGGGGAAAAATCATGAGAGCAGCCTAAAAACATCAAACAAGGATATGGTATGCAACCGGTCAAAATTACGAGGTTTGTATACCAATGCCAGAAGCCTGGCCAACAAGATGGGAGAGCTGGAGCTGCTGATGTATGAGGAGGACCTAGATTTTGTGGGGATTACAGAGACTTGGTTCGATATCTCTCATGATTGGCTGGCGACCATTCAGGGGTATTCCCTTTACCACAGAGATAAAGAAGATAACAAAGGGGGGGGGGGGTATGTCTGTATATTAAGAACAGTGTACAGGTAAATATGAGGGATGATATTAATAATGGAGCTATGGATGAGGTAGAATCCCTATCGGTAGAACTTCAAAGGGTAGGCACTATGGGGAAGGTAATATTGGCGGTATGTTATAGGCCCCCCAACCAGAGGGAGGAGGTGGACCTCCTTTCACAGATTGGATTGGCAGCAAAGATGGGAAATGTCATTATAATGGGGGACTTTAATTATCCAGATATAGACTGGGCATAAGGAACCACGCATTCATCCAAGGCTCGGCAGTTCCTAAATGTTTTGCAGGACAATTTCATGGGTCAGATGGTGAATGCACCGACAAGAAACAATGCGGTACTTGACCTACTGATTACCAACACTACAGACCTGCTTGCGGATATAGAAATACGGGACAACTAACAGTGACCATAGGTCAATTTGTTTCAATATAAATCATAGTAATAGGAAACACAAGGGTAATGTAAGGACACTGAATTTCAAAAGAGCCAATTTCCCAAAACTGCGCTCTCTGCTAGAAAATATCAAATGGGATAGAACTCTGGGAACAAAGAACATGGAGGAAAAATGGGAGTGCTTCAAGAGCATACTAAACAAAGGGATTGGCCAGTGCATTCCAAAGGGAAATACATTTAAAAGAGCAAAACTAAAGCCTGGGTGGCTAAACTCCAACATAAAAATGCATATTAATACTAAAAAAAGGCCTTCAAAAAATACAAGACTGAGGGGTCATTGGCAGCATTCAAGCATTAAAAAGAGTGTAATAAGAAATGTAAAGACGAAATCAAGGCGGCTAAAATAGAACGCGAGAGACTTATAGCAGAAGAGAGTAAAAAGAACCCCAAAAAATTCTTTAAGTATATAAATAGTAAGAAAGCGAGGCCAGAACACATTGGCCCCATAAAAGACAACAAAGGAGATTTGGCCACAGAGGACAAGGAACAGGCGGAAGTGTTAAATCATTTCTTCTCTTCCGCCTTCACAAAAGAACCCAGCTTGTAAAGCCAAACTAAACAACACACCTCAGGAAGATAGACTTAGAACTAAACTAGAGAAACTTAACATAAATAAATCACCGGGACTGGATGACTTGCACCCGAGGGTTCTTAAAGAGCTCAGCCAGGTGATAGCCAGACCATTATTCTTGATCGTTAAGGATAGTTTACAGACGGTATGGTGCCAGCTGATTGGAAAAAAGCCAACGTGGTACCAATATTTTATAAGGGCAGAGATATATCCCGGGTAACTATAGGCCGGTCAGCCTAACATCAGTAGTCTGCAAGATTTTGGAGGGGATGTTAAGGGACCACATACAAGACTTTAGTAATGAAAACGGTATTATTAGTAGTAATCGGCATGCATTCATGAAAAATCGTTCTTGCCAAACCAATCTATTAACCTTCTATGATGAAGTGAGCTGCCACCTAGATAAAGGTAAGCCTGTGGATGTGGTGTATCTGGACTTTGCAAAGGAATTTGACACCGTCCCCCACAAACGCTTACTGTAAAAACTAAGGTACATAGGTATGGACCATAGGGTGAGTACCTGGATAGAGAACTGGCTCCCGGGGGGAGTCCAGAGGGTGGTGATAAATGGGGAGTACTCTGATTGGGCGGGTGGGGAAAGTGGGGTCCCCCAAGGTTCTGTCCTGGGACCAATCCTGTTTCATTTATTCATAAATGATCTAGAGGAGGGGATATCTAGTACAATCTCAGTATTTTCGGATGATACTAAACTAAGCATGCCAATATCTTCTATGCAGGATGTGGAAACCTTACAAGCGGACCTGAATAAAATAACGGGGTGGGCAACTACAAGGCAGATGAGGTTTAATGTTGAAAAATGTAAAGTAATGCACTTGGGTGCCAGAAACACGAAAGCAAGCTACTCACTGGGGGGGGGGGGGCTCTGGGTGAGTCTAGGATGGAAAAGGACCTGGGGGTACTGGTAGACAACAGGCTTTGCAGTGGCATGCAATGCCAAGCCGCTGCAAGCAAAGCCAACAGAATACTGGCATGTATAAAAAAAAAGGGGATTCACTCCAGAAATAAAGAGATTATTCTCCCGCTCTACAAGACTCTGGTCTGGCCACATCTGGAGTATGCTGTCCAGTTCTGGGCACCGGTCCTCAGGAAGGATGTGCTGGAACTGGAAAGAGTCCAGAGAAGGGCAACAAAAATAATTAGGGGAATGGAGGACATCAGCTATGAGGAAAGACTACAAACACTGAATTTATTCTCTCTGGAGAAGAGACGGTTGAGGGGGGATATGATATCAATGTACAAATACTGTACTGATGACCCTAGCATAAGGAACAAGCTATTCAGAGAAAGGGAATACAATAAGACATGTGGCCACTCACTAAAACTAGAGGAAAAACAGTTTAACCTTAAAATACGTAGGGGGTTCTTTACTGTCAGAGCAGTAAAGATGTGGAATTCTCTTCCACAAGCAGTGGTATCAGCAGTGAGCATCAATAGTTTCAAAAAACTATTAGATGGGCACCTTAAAGACCAGAACGTACAGGGGTATACAATGTATGGTTAGCAGCAAACACACACACACATCATAGTTTGGACTGGTGTCTTTTTTCAACCTCACAAACTATGTAACTAGTGACCAGGAATACCTTGTGACATTGCGACTGGCGACTTTCCCAAATTGTGCTCAATGATGGAGAAAATAAACTGGGACCAAACCCTAGGAACACTGACCATGGAGGAAAAATGGGAATGCTTTAGGAACATATTAAACAAATGCATCTCGCAGTGCATTCCTATGGGAAATAAATTTAGAAGAGCCAAAGCCAAACCTGGCTGGCTTAACCGTAATGTAAAAAAACTTATTAGTAAAAAAATGGCCTTCAAGAATTATAAATCAGAGGGCACAGTATCAGCTTTCCAGCAATACAAGGAAGCAAATAAGAAAAGTAAATACAAGATCAAAATGGCTAAAATCAACTTTGAGAGACAAATAGCGGAGGATAGTAAAAAGAACACAAAGAAATTCTTTAAAGCGGAGTTCCACCCTAGTTATACATTTTTTTATAAAAATACCCCCGGGACAGTCAGGGCTAGCACATTCCACAATGGCTAGCCTCTGATCTGTCCCGGGTTGCACTTACCTTTCAGGAGAAATACTTACCTTGAAATTGTCTTCTCCAGCGCTGCCATCTCAGGTGTGGGCAGCTTGAAGCCAGCGCGATCCTCTTCCGCGTCCTCTTCGGTCCTCTTCCTCCTTCTTCGGTCCCACGATGCACTGCACCGGCCCCGACGTCACTTCCGGGTCGCGCGCGTCATCCCTCCACAGCTTCTGGGCATGCCCAGAAGCTGTTTAGAAGGGAATGACGCGCGCGCCCCGGAACTGACGTCGGGGCCGGTGCAGGCGCAATGATTCCTGGGAGCGATGACGTTCAGCTCCCAGGAATCATTGCAAAAGCCAGGAAGTGACGAATCGCCGTGGCCGCCGAGGGGAGGAAGAAGGAAGTAAGGTGAGTATATTTTCTCTAAAAGGTAAGTGAAAAAAAAAAAAAATTGCGATTATCCATTTGTTTTTCAGGTGACCGGGAGCGAGAAGATGGAGGTAAGTATAAATTTCGGGTGGAACTCCGCTTTAAATATATCAACAGCAAAAAACTAGGGCAGAGCATGTTGCACACATAATTAACGATGATGGGAGAATGGTTACAGAGGACACAGAGAAGGCAAATGCTTTCTTCTCCTCAATCTTTACACCAGTAAAGGAGGGGTACACTGACCATGACTGTATGGTTAGTAGTAATACACAGGTCTTGCCGCTATGGCTAACAGAGGGTGAAATCAGGAAAAGGCTGGATAAAATTAACACAAATAAATCACCAGGCCCGGATGGCGTACATCCGAGAGTACTCAAAGAACTCAGTAAGATTATACCTAGACCACTGTTCCTGATCTTTGCTGACAGTATTATGACAGGAAATGTACCAGGGGATTGGAGGAAAGCGAATGTGATACCGATATTCAAAAAAGGGCAGAGGCATGTCCCGGGAAATTATAGGCCTGTCTGTCTGACATCGATAGTATGTAAACTTCTGGAGGGGAAAAGGGACTTTATCCAAGAGTTTTCTAAAGACAGCAACATCATCAGCAGTAATCAGCACGGGGTTACAAATGGCCATTCTTGTCAAACCAATCTGTTAACGTTCTGGTGAGCTGGATAGGGGGGAGACCAGTGGATGTGGTGTACCTGGATTTCGCTAAGGCATTTGATACAGTTCCCACAAGCGCTTAATTTATAAAATAAGGTCTGCAGGCATCGACCACAAGGTTTGCTCTTGGATATGGAGCTGGTTAAAGGGGCATTTCCAAAGGGTGTTAAATAAAGCATACTCAGACTGGTCTGAGGTGGTGAGTGGGGTCCCCCAAGGCTCAGTCCTGGGACCAACATTGTTCAATTTATTAATAAACAGCATTGAGGACGGGATCAGGAGTTCGATATCAGTTTTTGCAGATGACACAAAATTGGGCAGGGCAATAACTTCACATCATGATGCAGAAATCTTACAGAATGACCTGAACAAAATAACAGAGTGGGAAACGACATGGCAAATGAGGTTTAATGTGGAGAAGTGTAAGGTTTTGCACTTGGGGACTAAAAACATAAAAGCACAATACACTTTAGGGGGGGGAAACATTGGGAGAATCAAAAATGGAGAAAGATCTGGGAGTCTTGGTAGAGGATAGACTAGGTAATAGCATGCAATGTCAAGCTGCAGCTACCAAAGCCGGCAGAATATTAGCATGCATAAAGAAAGGGATGTATTCCAGAGATAAGACTATAATCCTTCCACTTTATAAAACTCTAGTCCGACCGCATCTGGAGTATTCTGTCCAGTTCTGGTCGCCAGTCCTCAGGAGGGATGTATTGGAGCTGGAGAGAGTCCAGAGAAGGGCAACTAAACTAATTAGGGGATCGGATGACCTTAATTATCTAGATCTTTTACAATCCCTTGATTTATTCTCCCTGGAGAAGAGACGCCTGAGAGGGGACATGATAGGGATTTCCAAATACCTCAATGGTGATCTCAGCATAGAAAAAAAGCTATTCAGTCGCAAGGATTGCATGAGGACACGAGGACATACAATGCGATTAGAGAAGTGTTTTAACCTCAGGATACGCAGGGGGTTCTTTACTGTTAGAGCTACAAGATTGTGGAATTCTCTACCACAAGAGGTGGTTTCTGCGGGAAGTATGGTGGCTTTCAAAAGACTCTTAGACGTACATCTCAAGGATCAGAACATTCAGGGGTATGTGAGATGATTACAGCCACACACACCTACACAGGTTGAACTGGATGGACTATTGTCTTTATTCAACCTCATCTACTATGCAACTATGTACCCCCCCCCCCCTTCCTCACACGCATATCAAAAATGAAGCGTTTACTACAGTTACAAAAATTCTCATACGACAGAGAAAAAAAATGTAAGTAATGTCATGTGTTGTATTATTATACTGATGTAAATCTGTTATTGTACGGGAAATTTTATGATCACTGTGATCGGCTCTGGAAATCTGTGTACTAACAATCACACCATCTTCTGACCACTTCCAAAGTGGTATTCATTCGTATTGTGTGTACCGGCCATTAGGGGTGCAGATAACTTTGGGGGAGGGGAGCTTACACATATATTAGTAAATGTGTGCAATGTGTAACCCCTCCCCCCCCCCTTCACTTTATGTATCTAACAAAATCCCTGCTCCTGGCTGAATGGAATTTTCTTTTTCTTGCATTGGTCCATGTTCCCCCAGGCAGTGCCCATCCCCCATGTTATTTATTTTTTTTAACAAACCCCCCCCCCCCCCATGCTTATTATCCCAGAAAATGGGTATTTTTCATTTGACAGATTCGGCTTCCATTGATTTCATTGGGGTTCAAATTCAACATCCAAACTTCTTTAACCACTTTTACCCCCCTTAATGACCAGGCCATTTTTTTGCGATACGGCACTGCGTTATTTTAATGGACAATTGCGCGGTTGTGCGAAGCTGTATCCAAATAAAATGAATGCCCTTTTTTTCCCACAAAAGGAGCTTTCTTTTGGTGGTAGTTGATCACCTGTGCGTTTTTTTTTTTTTTTTTTTTTCTATGCTATAAAAAAAAGGGTGACAATTCTGGGGAAAAAACAATATTTCACCTTTCCAGGACGGCCTACATATGAGAGATTGTGGCTCCACCCTACAGGAAACACAACTAATTTGCAGCTGTTAAAAGGTCCCACCCATACCTTGGGCTTCAGTTCAGTTGTGTTTCCAACCTACACCAGAACGTTCGTTTTTTTTTTTTTTTTTTTCAAACTGGTTTTATTACATTTTTCAAGTCATTACATAACAGGTAGCATGCAAGCTACAACATTTTGCATCTATAGTAGGTGAACATATAGCAATGCAGATGAGAAATTAACAATTGTAACAATTGTAGGGATTTAGCAGTGACTGTTCGTACTTGAGGCGTACACTTACAATGCAGGAACATTTCGTAAAAACATGCAGTAACTTCAGCAACCATCTAGTACATAAATCATACTTAAAACTCAGTGCCATCCTTTTCATAACAACAATACATAGCGTACGGCAAGACCATAGTGTTGATACCATGGGAATCATGGCAGTTGAACTCTTGGGGAGTCCGCCGAGAAAGTGGATATATCCATGCTTCGCGCCCCTGGGCACCCCTACAGGGATCCATACTGTGCCCAGGCGCAAGAAGTATGCATAGGCAGATGTCATCCTTTAGTCAAGATTACGTTATACAACAACATAAGGTAGACATTCATAGGGGATCAGAACGGACCTTAAGATGCTCCATCCATTCAGACCAAGGTTTCCATTGGGTAGTTACGGTGTGTACAGAACGTTTTTTGAGGGAAAGTGTACTTTTCAAAAGTATAGTGTGTATTAACAAGGTCAATGACTCCTACGATAGCCGGAGGATTTGCTTGTTTCCAAGTCACATTGAGTCTGGCCGCTAGGAGGATGTGGGTCACAGTGTGTCTAAAAGAGACAGGAACTTGCTCAATTTCCAGATTTAGTAAAGCCAGGCCAGGTTTAAGCGTGGTGGGGCATTGTAAAACTTACGATTATTATCTTGAATACCTGATTCCAGTAATGGGTAATTTTTGGACATAGCCATAGTATATGAAGTAAAGTACCTTCATGGCCACAGACGCCAACATCTGCTGTCATTCTGGGGATCAAACTTGTTTATTCTAGAAGGTGTAAGGTACCAGCGGAGGGAAAATTTTGTGGATAGCTCCCATAATTTGGAACAACTAGTGGCCAGATATATGGATTGGAAAGCCCTACTCCATTGTTTGTAAACTGCTGACCGATATCTCGTTCCCACTGAAGGTGGGGGGCGGTCTTGGTGAAGGACGTTTTATGTTGGAGAAGGTTGTAAAAGAGAGTTATACCTTTCAGTTTAGGGGGCCCTCTACTAGTCAAGAACAACCAAGCATGGGTATGGATAGTCAGTGGCCATGGTTGGATGGAATTAAGGAAGTGAGATACTCGTAGGTGAGTAAATAATGTAGACCCGGGAAGGTCAAATTTAGCCTGCAAGGAACTAAAAGGGACAAATTTGGAACCTTCGTATAAGTCTCCTACATAGGAAATGCCCTTATTCAGCCAGACGGAGATATCAATGTGGGACATAAGCGAGTGCAATGCTGTTAACTGGATATTAAGTGGGGAACACGTGGATGGTGAAGTAGCTTGCGATACCAAAATCTTCCATGCCCTTGCGGCAGCAGACATAAACGGTGGGAGGTAGGAGGGCAATTTTGCTCCTAAAGTAGTCGCCAATAACCAGTCGGACAGGCTCTGCCTAGTACAATAAGTAGCCTCCATGGTGCTCCATAGTGTAGTGGGGGTCTCTCTAAACCAATCTCGAAGAGGAGTCAGGACTGATGCCAGGTAATAGTCAAAAATGTCTGCATACCCTGCACCCCCTGCTAAACGATGTTTGATCAGTTTGGTGTGTGCACATCTGGGTTTTTTGCCTTGCCACATACATTTGGACAGTATTGATTGGAGGGATCTGAAATAAGTTTTTGGGATCGGAATCGGGAGAGTCAGAAAAAGATAAAGTAATTGGGGAAAGTACATCATTTTGAAGGCCGCTAAGCATCCCAACCAGCAGAATTTAAAGGAGGCTACATGTTTAAGATTGTCTTGTAGTTTAGTGCGAGCGGAGAGGAAATCATGTTTAAACAGCGTTTTAGTAGAAGCGGTCAACTGAACGCCCAAGTATGAAATACTCTGGTCATGTATACGGGATTGCTGTTGCAGTAAGTTACGCATTGTGGCATTAATACAAATTCACAATATGTTGGACTTGGACTCATTTACTTTGTAGAAAGAGACTTTTCCAAACCACTGTAGTATCCTTTGAATCTCCGGGAGGGACGTGGATGGTTCCGAAATCATAACTATCACATCATCCGCAAAAAGACTGATTTTGTGATGTTGATCCTCCATATGTATACCCGATATTTTAGGGTTAGAACGGATATGTGCGGCTAAGGTTTCCATGATCATATTGAATATTAGGGGGGAAAGTGGGCACCCCTGCCTAGTGCCATTTGTGATAGTAAATGGGGTGGAGAGAGCTTCCGTTGTACGGACTACTGCAGAGGGCATGGAGTATAGGGCCATAATGGCATTGTGAATAAATCCACGAAATCCAAACTTTTGAAGGACAGCCGACAAAAACCCCGAATGGACCCTGTCGAACACCTTCTCCGCATCCAACGATAGGAGCAGAGAAGGCGTTCCACAGAGGCCCGCGTGGTGGAGAGCATTAATCACACGCCTAGTAGCGTCCGACGCTTGCTGCACTTTGGTGAATCCAGACTGGTCTCTATGTATTATATTAGGAAGAAGGTCCACCAATCTTGCGGCTATTACTTTGGCGTAAATTTTTACATCCATATTCAATAAGGATATGGGCCTAAAGTTTTGGGGTTGGTTAGGCTCCTTCCCTGGTTTAGGTAGGGTTACTATCAATGCACTTAACATTTCTTTCAGAAAGGTCGAGGAGGAGGCAGCAGAATTAAATACGTCTCGAAGAATGGGAGTCAGCGAGTCACAAAATTTCTTGTAATATTCAGCCGAATATCCATCCGGACCAGGTGATTTCAAGTTGGGAAGCAAAGTGATAGCAGCTCTGATTTCCCGATCAGAAAAGGGTCTGTTAAGGGAATCGACGTCTTGGGGAGTAAGCGAAGGGAGTTTGATTTGAGCAAGTTCGAGTCAGTTGAGTAAGTCATTAATGTCTGTAGGGGATGGTTGGTAGGTCGTTTGGTCTGAGTTAAGGTTATAGAGGGATTTTTAGAATGAACTGAAGGCATTTGCTATTAGGGTGGGCTTAAGTCATTTCTCTTTCGTTTTGGGATGAATCATGTAGGGGATTTTGGATTTAATTTGTTGCCCCTTAATACGAAGGGCCATGGCTTTGGTGGCTTTATCACTAGTGGCGTAGGTAACGGCTTTCCACTTCTTGAGGGAGAAGCTGTATTTCTCTAATAAGAAGGTCCTAAGTTTCTGTCTGAGCGCAAAAATTTGTGATTGGAGGGCTGGGGACGGGTCTGTTTTATTTTGTGCATCTAGGATGCTAGTGTCTTGGTGAGACTATCAAGGTGCTGCGTTCTCCTCTTCCTTTCCCTAGCTCCCAGTTGTATAAATAAACCATGCAATACAGCTTTATGAGCATTCCACACCACCAACGGGTCAACATCAGGCAGAGAGTTTTCAGTTATTAAGTTATCCAGTTGAGTTTGGATCTCAGCCGCGTACACAGAGTATTTTAATAGATGGTTAGGTAATTTTCAAACAAACGTGGACAGCCAGGAGCGCCAAGATTCACCGATATAGTTAATGGAGAGTGATCTGACCAGGTGGCAGTGTGGAGCTCTACAGATGAGATATGTTCCAAAAGTTGTTTGTCAGTAATGCACAGATCAATACGTGAGTAGGTGCCGTGACGAGTGGAAAGGTATGAATAATCCCTCTCCGCTGCGTGACAACACCTCCCACACGTCATACAAATCAGAATCCCACAAATACTTGGAAAGGGATGCATTGTGTTTCTTAGGAGAAGCAGATGTGTCCACAGTACTGTCAGGAGCCAGATTAAAATCGCCACATAACAGCAAACTGCCCCATTTGAGGGACTTTGCTTTGTCCACAATCGAGCGGATAAATGCCATCTGGTGTTTATTGGGCGCATATAGATTAACCAAGGTGAAATTATGGTTGTCAATGGAGCATTTTAGGATGATGTATCGACCTTTGGGGTCCACAATAGAGTCATGGTATTGGTAGGTCAGGGATTGCTTAATGGCTATAAGGACCCCCTTACACTTTTTCTTACCAGATGCCAGGTAAATATGAGGAAATTGAGCGTGGGTACATTTGGGGGTTGCAGATTGGGAAAAATGTGTTTCCTGTACACAAACAATGTCACTGTGAAAGGATAGAGCCGTAGACCATAATGAGGCCCGTTTTGCAGGGTGATTAAGGCCTCTTGAGTTCAAAGAGAGAATATTGAAAGACATGGCTGCCAGAGATATAAACAGGTGAGGTCAGAACCAGAGGAGATGAAAACATATTACCTGAAATTCTGAGGTCGGGTAAAGTGCAAGAGTCCACTCTCCACTGGTGGAAGATACAGAGAAGGATGGTCACACAGAGATGTGGCAGAGGTCACTTACTGTCTCAATTTCCGGGTGTCACTGCTGCTGTACGAAGACACTAAGTGGTAAACACAAAGAAAATAACAAAGAAAAATAAAGAACAAGCATCGCTACTTAGGCGACAAAACTGAGTCAAAAGAACTAGAACTGTTGCAGGTAGGAGATCCGCTGCGACAGAGCACAGAATAGGTGAACCGAATCACCAACTGGTGAATAGAATCAGTAAGGGGTATCCTTCAGAGAGGCCTACTGATAAAGAGGTAGGGGACTTCCACCAAGGTGGATAAACTTATCAAAATAAAAGGTAGGAGGTGTAGAAGTAGCCCGGCCGGGCTGGTAACCGCTGAAGTGGAGAAGCCCAGCATGTCATGGATGATGTTTCTGACGCCCGTATCCTTGAAGGGCCCTAGAGCGAGACGGAGGAGAGTGCCGTGGACCATCGTGGAAATTCTTCGGAGGGTCCTGGATGATACCCCAGGAATGTAGGAGTTTCATTCCGCCTTCAATGGTGGATATTGTGTGAGGGATTCCATTGTGAGTGACTAGCAATGTTGCTGGGTGACACCATTTGTATAAGATCTTGAGGTTGAAGAGAGCCTTGGTAAGGGTCTTCAATTGCCTCCTCTGTTGTAGCGTGTGTTGGGACAAGTCTGCACTTGCGCATATGGTGCTGGTAAGGTTCCTAGTTGCCTGGAGGTTTTTAGAATTTTTTCTTTGGCCGGATAGAAATGCATGCGAAGGAGCACATCCCTAGGGACTGAGTCTTCTAAGTGGCAAGGTTTAGGAATTCTATGAATTCTGTCTATAGTGAGTTCTATAGGGGTCAAATCAGGTACCAGTGTAGTGAATAAGGTAGATGCATGTTGCAGCAGATCATTGGGCTGAACTGTCTCAGGAATGCCTCACAGTTTTATGTTGTTGCGGCGTGATCGATCTTCAAGATCAGCCAACTTGTATTTGATCCATTCAGTGTCCTCTCTTTGCTCATGGTATGCATCTACAAGCTCATTTACTGTCTCAGTACATTCATCCATACTGTGTTCTATGCGTGACCCTATTGCCCATCTGTTTCATTTCACAAGAAAACTTATGCATAATAGTGGTGAGGTTAGCCATAAGAGAAGACTGGAAGGTAATCAGCATATTTTTCATTGTGGTGTCCAGGACAGGCTGGCCAGTAGTAGGGAATGCAGCAATAGAGGATTGGAGAGCAGACATGGAGTGCATAGAGGCAAATGATGTACTCACTGCAGGGTCAGGAGGGTCCGCTGGGTCCAGGCGCATTCAAGTCTTCGCAGGGCTACATGATACCGGGGTCCCGGGGTCGGAGGAATCCGGCATAGGAGGTAGCGTTGTGAAGTCATCAGGTGAGGGGATAGCATCATGGAGATCCGTGTAGGCCGCTGGGCTCCCGTGGTAAGACAGCGCATCGGCGCCATCTTGGATTCCCTCAGGCAAAGGAGGCTGTTTAAAGAAGAAGGCCGTGAGCTTCTTGGGGCCCCGATCATCCTTCCTCTTTCGGCTGGACATCTTCCCCGAGTGTTCGGCAAGCTGGTCTGAGTGGATGCAAGTGCCGGTAACTGCTGTGCTTCTCATACGCTGGGGATTAGGACGGCCGGGTACAGAGAGCTCTCAGCTCAAGTGTCCATGCAGTACGCACGCAAGCCATGCCCCCCCCAACGTTCGTTTTTTTTCTCTGACCTGAAGGCAATTGATTGTCTAATAGGTACCCCTGTAAGAGCAATACGGATGGTATTTGGGGAAACCCTGTTAAATGACCTCCCTATCTGCTTTCCTTGGGAAAAAGGAAACTTACAGGTTGCCAAGAATGCTTGCAAGGTACTCGGCTTCCTTAAGTAAAGAAGGGCCCTCCATACCTGAAGTCCTGGTAGTCTCCACAGGAAAAGTCTCGTCCATAGGCTCTCCTATGCTTGGTAAACGCTAAAGGAAATTCAAATTTGCCACCGGAAGAAGCTCTGCAAGCCTCGTTCTGAATACCGGAAGTTCCGGTCAAGCGGGGAGGAGCGAGCTAGACGCAGGCATGGAGGAGATGCTGGACCCGCTTGCAAAACCGGCAGGAATGGCGGACCATCCGGCTGCTAATGGGAAACCCCCCAGGGAGACAAAGACCACTGCGTTGCGTCCCGTAGGGGAACAAGCGGTACCACACGGCTGCAAGGAATGACAGCGAGAGGCTGGGTAAGTGATTCTCCGGTCTGTGGGGGTCCACTGCTATTGTTATATGGGATAGCATGACTCTTTATTCCTTGCTGACAGCCTCTGTTAATTTCAACTGTGTCTGTTTACTCATGTAATTGTGGTTAATGAGATGGTGATTCTCCCTCTCTCTGGTTATTACTACAGGTCTGTCTTCGGCCCAGGAGGCCCCTACAAGACCCCCCCACCACATCAACCAGCACAAGCATGTCTAGGAAGTGCGGTGACTGTGGGGATAGACTGTCTAGGCATTACACTTAAGCTGTTTGTCCTACATATTTAAACAGGCTAGCTGCACAAGAGGCTTCTGCTTTAATGAAGGATTTCCTTAAATCAGTAAAGGAGGAGATGGAAGCAACTATTCAGTCTTTTAGGACTGCAGCAGTTACTCCGCCAAGTTCAGTGCAGTCTGTAGAGATGCCTAGAGAGAGTCTGTCATCTCAGGAGAGTGCGGGACCTAGGACAGGTCCATTTGCCCCCTATATAGCTTCCCAGGGCATCCCCTCTGCACAGGCAAGGGATGAGGAAGATCCAGGAGAAGAGACTAGTCTGGCTGGGAATCAGGAGACAGAGCATTCATCTAACTCTAGTGAAGTCTCTGACAGTGACAGTGAGGATAGGCTAAGCTCCAAAGGGAGCAAGAGCCTCTTTTCCCTGAATGATATGGAAGGACTCCTTAAGGGAGTATATGCCATGGAAGGGATTCCTACGCCTGCTAAAGTATCCTCTGTTCAGGATAAGATGTATAAGGGCCTGGAGAAAACCTGCTCTAGGGTTATTCCAATTCACCACTCCTTAAAAAAATATTATTTGTCAGGAATGCAGCTCTCCCATGAGCGCTCCAATCAGGCCGAAGTCCTTGAAAAGGAGGTATCCTTTTTGGGAAAAGGAGCTAGAAGAGTTTACTAAAAACCCTAGATTGGACGCTCCCTTGGCTCAGCTTTCAAAAAAATCAGATCTGTCATTTGAAAATGCTGGGTTCATTAAGGATGTCATGGATCGGAAAACCGAATCCTTGTTGAAAAAGGCTTGGGTGGCCAATTCTGGTAATTTGACCAGGCCATTAGCAGATACCTGTGTAGCCAGAAATGCTGACTTCTGGGTTAAAGATCTCACTAAGCAGGTTTTAGCTAGTGGAGGGTCTCAAGACATCCTAGACTCCCTGTCTGTAATTGGGAAAGCAATGTCTTACTTGGCGGACTCTGCAGTGGAAGCGGTTAAAGACGCTGCAAAAACAGCAGCTTTGGTTAATTCTGCTAGGAGAACTGTCTGGGTGAAAACAATTCAAATCTGTAAAGCAAAGCGCACACAACCTCGGGCAATAAAGCTTTAATAAAGGACAATAACACAGTACATTGGAATTGCACTCACACTTTTTCTTTAAGGCAATCGCTTTACAGCATTCCAACAGGAGCTACTCGCTCCTCCCGTCCCTCCAGATGGTGACTCTGCGGTCTCCTCATCCCCGCTGCCCCCGCTGTATCCCCACTCTCCTTCACTTCCTGTGTTGCCTGGTCACCGAATGCCGGTTCTAGTGTGCCTGTGCACTATACCAACGTGATCTATGGCGCCTCAGAAGAGCCTCAGCCAAAACCGGAGCCACAAGTAGTAAGGAGCTGCTAGGTGGGGGATTCAAGACACGGGTGCACTGCCTCTGCTGTTGCTATGGACAACGCGTTTCGCAGGGGACCTGAGGAAGGAGGCTTTGCCTCCGAAACGCACTAGCACCGGCATCCGGTGACCAGGCAACACAGGAAGTGAAGGAGAGCAGGGATACAGTGGAGGCAGCCGCGGATGAGGAGACCGCAGAGTCACCATCTGGAGGGACGGGAGGAGCGAGTAGCTCCTGTTGGAATGCTGTAAAGCGATTGCCTTAAAGAAAAAGTGTGAATGCAATTCCAATGTACTGTGTTTTTGTCCTTTATTAAAGCTTTATTGCCCGAGGTTGCGTGCGCTTTGCTTTACAGATTTGAGTTGTTTTGATCCGCCCCCCCCCCCCCAGTGGAGTGAGAGAGGAGCAGCAGCAACCAGGACATTTCAGCTAAAAAACATACAAACAAAGGAGGTGAACACATGGACAGCGCTATGGGCTGGTGAAGTACTCCTCTTTGTACTTGTTGTATATCAGCATGTGCAGGATCTGTCCTTTTTGACTGTCTGGGTGAAAGCCTGGGAAGGAGATGCTGGAACTGGAGAGAGTCCAGAGAAGGGCAACAAAGATAATCAGGGGAATGGAGGACATCAGCTATGAGGAAAGTCTACAAGCACTGAACTTATTCTCTCTGGAGAAGAGACGCTTGAGAGGGGATATGATATCAAGATACAAATATCGTACTGGTGACCCGAGCATAGGGAGCAAACTTTTCAGAGAAAGGGAATACTAAAACTAGAAAAAAAAAACAGTGTAACCTTAAACTACATAAGGGAATCTTTACTGTCAGAGCAGTAAGGATGTGGAATTCTCTTCCACAAACAGTGGTATCAGCAGGGAGCATTGATAGTTTAAAAAAACTATTAGATTGGCACCTTAAGAAGAACAACATACAGGGGTATACAATGTTGGGTTAGCAGCAAACACACACACAGGGGTTGCACTGGATGGACTGGTATCTTTTTTTTTTCTACCTCACTAACTATGTAACAATGGGGCTCCTGTTTGTCTGTCATATTACAATAGGCCCAGCGGGAAGCAGTTAATAATAAATTTTAAAAAGGAAGCAACTTTTTTTAAGCCTTTTTGTAGAATTATGACTTCTGGTTTTTTTCTTCACAGGTGGATTGATGAACCATTTTTTTGGCCATGCTTGTCTTGTTACAACAATACAACAAAGTTACATGAGAAGCAAGCCATATGGATGTTATAAGTGACTGAAAGTCTTTATTGCAGTTCACTGGAAGATTCACACAGGACACAAGACCTATCCGTGTTCTAAATGTCATGAATGTTTTGAATGCTCTTCAACATTGATCCAACCGCAGAGGACAACAAACGAGAAGTAATTTTAGTGCTCTGGAAGTGACAATGTCTTTACTGTAAAGTCCAACCCATGTATATATGAGAAGTCATTTCAGAAGATATTTCTTGTTTGGAATGTGATAAAGGTTTTACAATGGAGGCAAAAGGTATAACACACCAGAAGGTTCACACTGGAGAGAAGCCATATCCATGTTCTGAATGTGATAAAACTTTTACATTGAAGTCAACTCTTGTCAAACACAAGAGGATTCACACTGGAGAGAAATCATATCAATGTTCTGAATGTGACAAAGCTTTTATACAGAAGTCATATTTTATCAGACACCAGATGATTCACACCGGAGAGAAGTCATATCAATGTTCTGAATGTGGCAAAGCTTTTATACATAAGTCAAATTTTATCAGACACCAGAGGGTTCACACTGGAGAGAAGTCATATCAGTGTTCTGAATGTGGCAAAGCTTTTATACAGAAGTCAGAGCTTATCAGACACCAGATGATTCACACTGGAGAGAAGTCATATCAGTGTTCTGAATGTGGCAAAGCTTTTATACAGAAGTCAGAGCTTATCACACACCGGAGGATTCACACTGGAGAGAAGTCATATCAGTGTTCTGAATGTGGCAAAGCTTTTATAACCAAGAAAGAGCTTATCAGACACCAGAGGATTCACACTGGAGAGAAGTCATATCAGTGTTCTGAATGTGACAAAGCTTTTACACAGAAGTCCCATCTTATCACACACCAGAGGGTTCACACTGGAGAGAAGTCATATCAGTGTTCTGAATGTGGCAAAGCTTTTACACAGAAGTCACATCTTATCACACACCAGAGGATTCACACTGGAGAGAAGTCATATCAGTGTTCTGAATGTGGCAAAGCTTTTATAACCAAGAAAGAGCTCATCAGACACCAGATTATTCACACTGGAGAGAAGCCATATCAGTGTTCTGAATGTGGCAAAGCTTTTATAACCAAGAAAGAGCTCATCAGACACCAGATGATTCACACTGGAGAGAAGTCATATCAGTGTTCTGAATGTGGCAAAGCTTTTACACAGAAGTCACATCTTATCAGACACCAGAGGGTTCACACTGGAGAGAAGCCATATCAGTGTTCTGAATGTGGCAAAGCTTTTACAGAGAAGTCACATCTTATCAGACACCAGAGGGTTCACACTGGAAGGAAGCCATTTTAATGCTTTGAATGTGACAAAGATTATACAGTAAATGTTGTGTTAAGTATCACCAGAGGATTCATAAGCTTCAGCTGCAGAGAGGAAACTCTGGAAGAAGGAGGAATAATAAAGGATTTGGGGGGGTCCCATTCATTTCACTGCCCCAATGCCATCCCACAAGCTAGGGAAGACTTGAAAAGATAAAATGTGACTTTAGAAAAAAAAATAAACTAAAATCTGTGAGCAAACTGGAATGTAATGATTGGATGCACTAACTGTAGTGCTTATGTCCATCAGACACACACCTAGAAGGCCTGTAAATATTATACCTTTTTTATTTTTATTTTTTTTCAGATAAGTATCAGTGACTGAACTGTTTTCCTCATGATTCTCATATTTTTATTTTTATTTTTTTTTATGGAGCTTTGACTAAACATGTAATGCATTTTCCTCAATCACTAACTGAGCCGTGTTCCCAAGGGTTTTCTTCCTTGCCTGAGCGAATACATGACCAACACTGCCTCAGTATCAGAGACTAGGATGGGATCCAATGGCATCTTGCCAAGCCTCTTAAGCCTCAGTGGGAGAGTCCATTCCAGGTTCTTCTGACTGATGATACACCATATGCCAGGCTTTGGGGCTCCAGCTATGCTCACCTTATCCAAACGTCCTCTCCCATGATCAATGCCTCCTTTCCATGTTTCATCTCCTCTCATGGATGACAGCTTTGCAGGCAGGTCTGTGGTTGGGACACCAGCCAGGGAGAAGTCTCTGTTCAGTAAGAAAGTAACTTTCTAAGCTGCTGTAGGCCTTCAACACTGACTTGCTTCTGTTTATGGGATGCATTTAACAGTACCATTTAATTTCAGCTGGCTACTTTGTGTTACATTTGATTCTACTGAAAGAAGTCTCAGGGATTCCATCTGGTGAAGAAAGAATGTCCTTGTTGTTATCTTCTTCCTCTGTCCAGCTATTATTCATCTCTATAAACTATTCATACAGCACAACGGCAAGAGATCTGAGCCTACCAAGTGCTAAATATGTCAAAGGGTGTATGATCCCTGCGCTGTCTGAGGTGACAAGAGGATCCCTGCTGCAGCACCACTGGGACTGATACTAAAACAGTAAAAAAATATATTTGTGGAAATAGTGGTGCGCTTCAGGGGCTAACTCTCGTAGATCTCTTTTTAGGCTGGTGAGTATAATGTGTACAAATCTTCATCTAAAAGTGCTTAGTATAGTATATCTGTGTATACATCTGTATTCCAAGGAATAAATAAAGGTGCAGCTACGTAGTGTCAATCAGAGCAATATGTGTGTGAAAATAAATCAATATATCAATAAATATCAAAATTCCTCTTCTTTACATGTGGAAATATATCAATAAATAAATAAATAAATACAGTGTTGATCTTCAATCCAATTCATAAAAGGTGAATAAAAAAAAAATATATATATATATATATATGTGTGCTCAATTAAAGTGCTGCATGCTGTTTATAATAAAATGGTGCTAAAAAAAACTTGTGAGCGGTTCTGTTACAATCCTTAAAATAAATAATATCAACTAAAATAGTCCAAAAATAAATAAATAACTTCCGAAGAAAACTTGTGAAAGACAGCTCTTCGTTTTGTGACCGTGCTTAACTAATTAAATCAAGTGGCTGTGATCTCCTTCACCTTGTGTGTCACATCTATGTGCTCTAGCCTCTCACCTTATAGGCAAGACAAATATGCCTTTGATGTCTATCCGGACTTATCAATGGACTCTGTTTGTCTCACTCCGGATCCTTAATCCCTTTTTGAAGCAGACTTCTTGAATTCCTATGGGTGTTTGTCCGGTTCGCTTTCCTAGTACTATCCTCCTTATCCGGTCTTAATGTGCCTCAGAAACAAAGACTTTTCATGGTGTAGTATATCCAACTTATTTATTTCAAATATACAAATTTGCACTTACATTTATACGTAGTAAAATCAGCATGTAAAAAGCAAACGCCGCTGTGGAGATCGGGCTCTGTTGTAACGTCACTTCCGGGTATAGGGCTCCTCCTACGCGTTACGTCACGAGGTCACGTGACTTCCTCAGGGATTCAGTGTTCATATTCCTACCACTTCTGGGGACTAAAATTCCACCAGTTGGGGTTCACTTTAACCTTTTCGCTGTCTGAACCCTTTTTGCATTTTTTGTACACGTTTAAAAATCATTTTAGCTTTGAAAATTATGTAAAACCCCCAAACTTTATATATTTTCTGAAAGCTCCCTAGAGAATAAAATAGTGGTAGTTCAAATTTATGTCACCCGATATTACCTTAAAGGTATAGGAAACACAAAATTTAAGTAAAAAAAAAAAAACAAACTAACGTGAACATTAGGGTGAACATATGCAATAAATTACCCACATTTTGGTAAAATATAAAAGAGGTTGCGCTGAGTAAATGGATACCAAATTTGTCAAACCTTAAATTTGTGTGTGCCTGTGAAATGGCAACAAACTTCAGTCCCCTATATTTTCTATAGGCAATGCTTAAAAAGCCCCCTACATGTATCAGTTTAGTGTTATGGAGGAGGTCTGGTGCTAGAATTATTGCTTTCACTCCCGTGTGCATGGCAACATGTGTATCGCAATCAACTTTTTCACTTGTAGGTGCCCTCGACGCATGCGCTTACGTTTCTACCAGCATATATGTGGAGGTGGAGGGCCTCAAAACTTCTTCGGGGGGAAATTTTATGTGCAAGGGTTTAACCAATTTTTTTGCAAAAAAAAAAAAAAAAATTTTTGTTTTACTTCCCTTTCATCACATAGGGGACAATGTGATGTATTTTAGGTGACATTTTTTTCTGGACCGGAAGATTTTCCCCCTTAATGACCAGGCTATATTTTGCGATTCGGCGCAGCGTTACTTTAACGGACAATTGTGCGGTCGTGCGATGCTATACCGAAATAAAATTGATGTCCTTTTTTTCCCACAAATAGAGCTTTCTTTTGGTGGTATTTGATCATATCCCCCCTTATGTATTTATACATGGTGATCATATCCCCCCTTATGAATTTATACATGGTGATCATATCCCCCCTTATGTATTCATACATGGTGATCATATCCCCCCTTATGTATTTATACATGGAGATCACATCCCCCTTATGTATTTATACATGGAGATCATATCCCCCCTTATGTATTTATACATGGAGATCATATCCCCCCTTATGTATTCATACATGGTGATCATATCCCCCCTTATGTATTTATACATGGAGATCATATCCCCCCTTATGTATTTATACATGGTGATCATATCCCCCCTTATGTATTTATACATGGAGATCATATCCCCCCTTATGTATTTATACATGGAGATCATATCCCCCCTTATGTATTTATACATGGTGATCATATCCCCCCTTATGTATTTATACATGGAGATCACATCCCCCTTATGTATTTATACATGGTGATCATATCCCCCCTTATGTATTTATACATGGTGATCATATCCCCCTTATGTATTTATACATGTTGATCATATCCCCTCTTAATCTCCTCTTCTCAGGAGAGAATAAATTCAGTTCCTCTAATCTCTCCTCATAGCTGAGCTCCTCCATGCCTCTTATCAGTTTGGTTGCTCTTCTCTGCACTTTCTCCAGTTCCCCAATATCCTTTTAAAGAACTGGAGCCCAAAACTGAACTGCATATTCCAGATGAGGTCTTACTAATGATTTGTACAGGGGAAAAATTATATCTCTCTCTCTGGAGTCCATGCCTCTTTTAAAACAAGAAAGGACTTTGCTTGCTTTGGAAACTGCAGCTTTGCATTGCATGCTATTATTAAGCTTAGGATCTATTGGAACACCCAGATCCTTCTCCGCTATGGATTCCCCCAGATCCTTCTCTGCTATGGATTCCCCCAGATCCTTCTCCACTATGGATTCCCCCATATCCTTCTCCGCTATGGATTCCCCCAGATCCTTCTCCGCTATGGATTCCCCCAGATCCTTCTCCGCTATGGATTCCCCCAGATCCTTCTCCACTATGGATTCCTCCAGATCCTTCTCCACTATGGATTCCTCCAGATCCTTCTCCACTATGGATTCCTCCAGATCCTTCTCCACTATGGATTCCTCCAGATCCTTCTCCTCTATGGATTCCTCCAGATCCTTCCACGCTATGGATTCCTCCAGATCCTTCCACACTATGGATTTCCCCATATCCTTCTCCACTATGGATTCCCCCAGATCCTTCTCCACTATGGATTCCCCCATATCCTTCTCCACTATGGATTCCCCCAGATCCTTCTCCACTATGGATTCCCCCATATCCTTCTCCACTATGGATTCCTCCAGATCCTTCCATGCTATGGATTCCCCCATATACTTCTCCACTATGGATTCCCCCAGATCCTTCTCTGCTATGGAGACCCCCAGTTCTTCTCCCCCTAGTATGTATGATTCATGCATATTCTTACCCCCCAAGTGCATAACTTTACATTTATCAACATTAAACCTCATTTACCCCATAATTGACCAATGAAACAGTGCATTGAGGTCAGCTTGTAAGTTGGAGACATCCTGTAGGGAAGTTATTCCACTGCAAAGCTTGGTGTCATCTGCAAATACTGAAATGGTACTTTTATTCCCAGACCCGATATCATTAATAAAGATATTAAAAAGTAAGGGTCCCAACACTGAACCTTGGGGTACACCACTGATAACCTTACACCATTCAGAGAAAGAATCATTGGCCACTACTCTCTGAATTCTATCTTTTAGCCAATTTTCTATCCAATTACAAACTGATCTTTCCAAGCCTGTAGACTTTACCTTACACATTAACTTATAATCTATCTAAGACCTCCCTGTACAGGGTGACAACGCTGCTGTGTAATGTTACTGCAGAATGATGGGGGTTGTCACCCTGTTACAGAAGGTGGGAAAATAACAGATCTACAGACAGGATAACAGGTGATAAAACGATGTTGCATAGGGAACTCTGGGAATGATAATGACAGA
The DNA here is from genome assembly GCF_965119305.1 of Pelophylax lessonae. Lineage (NCBI taxonomy): Eukaryota > Metazoa > Chordata > Amphibia > Anura > Ranidae > Pelophylax > Pelophylax lessonae. The sequence goes on along the minus strand of NC_138769.1, from coordinate 743,604,756 downwards.
TTGCATTACACATTAACCCCTTCCCTACCGCGCCATTATAAAATGAGGTCGGCAGGAATCCTTTCTCGATCCGGGCGGCCGTCATATGACGTCCGCCCGGTCTCGCCGCTACTGCGCGCCCCCGGGGGCGCGCAGCACGGCGATCGGGGGTGAGGCTCGTCCCTCGGACTGAGCCCAACCCCGATCAAGGTAAACAGCCAATAAAATTGGCTGTTTACCACGTGATCGGCTGTGTCAATCACAGCCGATCACATGAGCGGCTCCAGCGCGAGCCGCTCGTTCCTTCCTCAATGCGCGCCCCCCGGGGGCGCGCAGCATGGTGATCGGGGTCGAGTGAGGGCAAGCTTGCCCTCACTCGACTCTATGGTCTTGGAGGACCGGAGCTACGGCAAACGTCGTTGCCTAGCAACCAGTTTAAAGGTCCCTTTTTTTTTTTCATTTTATTTAATTTTTTTTTTATTTTTTTTTTTTATTTTTTCTATCTTTTAGTGTACTTGTGAGATCTGAGGACTTTTTGACCCCAGATCTCACAAAAAAGAGGTCCTGTCATGCCTATTTCTATTACAAGTAATGTTTACATTTCTTGTAATAGAAATAAAAATGATCAATTTTTTTTTTCTTTTAAAAAACAGTGTAAAAATAAAAAATAATAAATAAAAGAAATAGTAAAAAAAAAAAAAATTAAAGCGCCCTGTCCCCGTGAGCTTGCGCGCAGAAGCGAACGCATAAGGAAACCCCGCCCACATATGTAAACAGTTTTCAAACTACACATGTGAGGTATCGTCACGATCGTTAGAGCAAGAGCAATAATTTGAGTCCTAGACCTCCTCTGTAACTCTAAGATAGCAACCTGTAGAAATTTTTAAAATGTCGCCTATGGGGATTTTTAAGTACCAAAGTTTGTCACCATTCTGTGAGCGTGCGCAATTTTGAAGCATGACATGTTGGGTATCTATTTACTCGGCGTAACATTATCTTTCACATTATGGAAAAAAATTGGGCTAACTTTACTGGTTTCTTATTTTTTTATTCAAAAAAGTGAATTTTTTCCAAAAAAAATTGCGTTTGGAAGACTGCTGCGCAAATACGGTGTGATAAAAAATATTACAATAATCTCTATTTTATTCTCTAGGGTCTCTGCTAAAAAAAAAATATATAATGTTTTGGGGTTCTAAGTAGTTTTCTAGCAAAAACAACTGATTTTAGCTTGTAAACACCAAATGTCAAAAATAGGCCTAGGCAAGTGGCTAGGAGGCATGATGATGCTCCTTGGATGTTGGGCCCCTCTATATGGCTAGGCTGTGAAAAAGTCTCACACATGTGGTATTGCCATACTCAGGAGGAGTGGCAGAATGTATTTTAGGGTGTCATTTTTGCTATGTACATGCTATGTGTTAGGAATATCCTATAAATTGACAACTTTGTGTAAAAAAAAAAAAAGTTTTTATTTTTTTCCCACATTTTCCAAAAACTTGTGGAAAAAAATGACATGTTCAAAGGACTCATAATGCCTCATACAATATACGTTGGAGTGTTTGCTTTCCAAAATGGGGTAATTTTGTGGACTTTTCCATTGTATTGGTGCTCTAGGGCCTTGAAAAGTGTGATAGGTAGTAAGAAAGTTTTATGTGTATTTATGCTCCTAAAATGCCTTATGGTGCTACTTGGACGTGGAGTCTCTTTTTGTGGCCAGGCTGTGTAAAAGTCTCACACATGTGGTATCACCATACTCAGAAGGAGTAGCAGAATGAATTTTGGGGTGTCATTTTTGCTGTGTACATGCTATGTGTTACAAATAGCTTATAAATTGACAACGTTTTGGGGAAAAAAAGAAAAACAAAATTTTTTCTTCATTTTACCAAGAATTGTGGGAAAAAATTATAACTTCAAAAAACTCACCATGCCTCTTACTAAATACCTTGGACTGTCTACTTTACAAAAAAGGGTCATTTGGGGGGTATTTGTACTATCCTGACATTTCAGGGCCTCAAGAAAGGAGATAGGCCATCAGTACATCTGGTGTGATCAATTTTCAGTAATTGGTACCATAGCTTCTAGACTCAATAACTTTCACACAGACTAAATAATATACACTAATTTGGGTTAATTTTACCAGAGATATGTAGAAGTATAAATTTTGGCCCAAATGTATGAAGAAAAAATAATTTTTTGCAAAATTTTATAATAGAAACTAAAAAAAAGTGTTTTTTTTCAAAATTTTTGCTCTTTTTTTGCTTATATCACGAAAAAAAAACCCAGTTGTGATCAAATACCACCAAAAGAAAGCTCTATTTGTGTGAAAAAAATTATAAAAATTTTGTTTGATTACAGTGTAGCATGACTGAGCAATTGTCATTCAAAGTGTGAGAGTGCTGAAAGCTGAAAATTGGTCTGGGCAGGAAGGGGGTCTAACTGCTCTGTATGGAAGCGGTTAAGTTAGCAGACTTCCTGCTGTTGGTCTTATGTATGAATTGTGTTCTGATATTTACTATCCTGCTGTAAAAGGTGTAAATGATTGCCCACATCTTTCCTGTAGTAGCCGGGACTACAAACTCATATTAGGAATATTAGGATGGGTACCTACCCAAGGGGTTCATTTTTTTGGATTTTGGAGAAACATTTCACATGGATTATTAAATTCCATTAATGACACCGACAAGGGAAGTCTCACTCACCTCACTAACAATAGGAGAGCCAATCACAGGCCAGTAACATTTCATGGGTTCTCAATGTAATTGCAGAATGTTTAATCTCCATTGGTCCAATGGATTCCTAGTCCTTCCAGATAAAATATACTTCTTGTGTGGAAGGAGCCCCCTAAAATGTCTTCCCTTCAATTCCACCATAGCTGTACTTTAAGTGATGTTGCCCCCCCCCCCCTCCCATATCTGTAAGGGAAAGCTTCAATTTCTCCCAATAATCCCCGGCCTTCCAGTGAGAAGAAACATTTTCTCTGGAGTGGAAATGTTTTATGCAGTGATCCCTTCATAGACGGGATGAGGAATCTAAGTAATCTAAGATAATTAGGATGAACCCGTGTACTGGAGTCATGGATCAGATAACCAATGAGACCATTGATGTTATAGCAGAGCTGACAGCAGAAGTGTCTCCATCACCTAAGGTGGTGTCACAGAACTGCATGGCTGCTGACTATCTCTGGGAAGCTCAAGGTGGAGTCTACAATCTGGTGTCACATAGAGAGTGTTGTACATTTATTTTATATCATGAGGATCTCAGAAGGAGATATCTACACAAGGTAAAGGAGATCCAACAGGCACCTGGGTGGGAGGAAGTGGGATCCATTGTCTTGGATGGGTTTAGTTGGAACTTGGTTGAGTAATATGGTGGGTTTCCTTCCTAAGCCATTAGTTGTTACTATAGTTGTGATAATAATTTTCTACATTAGTGTGGTTCTTTCTTTTACTGCCAGAGTTGATTGTACATTTTTTATGCACATGGTTAAATTCACATTTTTAGGCCAGATGAATATTTAAAACTCACAAACATTTTTTTTTCTCAAAGCAGAGACTCTGGAGAATAAAATGTTGGTATTTTTAGAGGATACTGGCACAATTTTTTATCAAATGCACATTTTCTGTAAAGAAAAGAAGCACTGCAGATAATTTTAGTGCACACAAACACAAATTATTACCCAATTTCTTTGATGAAATATAAAATATGAGGTTTGTGTCTTGTATATAGATACCAAACATGTCAAGCTTTAAAAATTGGATGAACTTGTGAAATGGTGACAAACTTCAGTACCAAAAATGTCCCATAGGTGACACTCTAAAATCCTTTACAGGTCATCAGTTGAAATAGTTATCCATGAATGAAGTCCCTAGAGTTATTCCTCTCACTCTGGTGTGTGCAGCGATATGTAAGATGTGTCGTGTGATTGTTGTTTTCCTACATAACCGCACCCAACACTGACGTTTCGTATCTGTACACAGGAACTGGGGGGTTATATTTTTTGTGTGTTTTTTTACAATGTGATACTTTAAGTTTGTTTTAACTTTTCCCTCAACTTTATTTCTATCACATAGGGGGTTGATAGCCCCTCATGTGATAGCATATTGCTGGTCACAGGTCCTCTTTAAAGAGACGTTAGACCCCTAATGTCACCTCTGTACCCCAAAAACGATGGTCAAGCACAGATTTGAGTGAAAGGGTTACACTAATGTACATCTGCCAGATCTGTATCTGAGGAGACCATAAAAGCAGCATTAGAAAGAAATGTGAGCATGGCTTCAGTCAGGCGATGGTCCTGGTGGTCATGGTCTTGTTCTCCTTCAGGTCCTCTAACCTTGTAGATGGTGACATGGACTTGTTGTGTGGGAATGAGCAGGAGGGGCTCGGGGTTATCTTGTACCCAATGAGCTTGTTATGGATAAAAGATGAAAGTGTCTTCTGGGAATTTACAGGGATTTGGATGTTTAGAGGGTTACATAAGTGGGCGGGGCTGGTATTAATGAGGGGTGTGTCATATGATAATCAGTTTCTTACCATAGATGATATAAATGGTATAAATATATCCTTGAAATGTAAACAATCGCTTTTCTTCTGTTGGTAAAGTGTCACATATATATGATTAATAAAGTTGGATGATATTTTCACCGCACAATACTGTGGTCTGGGTTCTTCTACAACACATCCACCCAAAAATGTAATCTTCCAGTTATAGGAGTCTGGTGGAATGGGAGACAAGCTGATTGTATCTCTTAGGTCCCTTGTACATGGGGGGTCCAGCCCCTGTGTGTGCAATGCTGGCGGTATAATACACCTGGTAGGCACAGGTACAGCGTCCACCCCCGCTGCCTGCAGCCTGTCAAAGTCTACACTACAGCTGGACTGAGCTAAATGCTGCACCACGTTTACCTCGTGTTTAGGGCACTCTGCGTTCAGGGAGAAATGCCCGTCATCCTGATCAGACAAAGCATAAAGCAGATGTAGGCAGGTGCAGTCTTCTTCTTCCACTGTAGGTGGCGCCCAACCAGAGTGGGATCACAGCCTGGAGAGGAAGTCAGGGGAAACGTGGTCTCTCTGTGGCTTCCTGGACTCAGTGTGTAATAAAGGGTCCACTTCAGTCCTGGAGCCATTTATTAAATGTTTTTTATTTTTCTTGTTTACATGTTTTAAAAATCATTTTATGGTCTGAAGATTACTTAAACCCCCCCCAATATATTATATATCTATTGACAGCAGACACCCTAGAGAATAAAATGTTGGTAGTTCTAATTTATTTATGTTACATGATATTAGAGCAATGCTTTATAAAAGGCAAAATTTTAGTAAAAAAATACATTAAAGTTATTTCTTGGCACATAAATGCAATTTAACCTCTTTATCGTCAGAAGGTCCCCGCCCCCTTCATGACCAGGGCATTTTTTACTATTCTGCACTGCGCTACTTTAACTGCCAATTGCACGGTCATGCAGCGCTGTACCCAAATTAACTTTACATCATTTTTTTCACAAAAACAAAGATTTTATTTGGTGATATTTGCTAACTACTGGGGTTTCTATTTTTTATTATATAAATGATACATTTGGAAAAAAAAAAAATATTTTATACTTTCTATTATAAAAAAAAATATCCAATAAAATCAAATTTTTTCATAAATTTAAGAAATATATATATTTTTTTTACCAAAGACATGTAGCAGAATACAATACAGTCTACAAACTATGGGATATATACTGGAATTTACACCGCTTTTACTTTCTGACTGCCTATTACATTTCTTGAAGTACTAAAATGCCACGGCAGTACATAAACCCCCAAAATGACCCCTTTTTGGAATGTAGACGCCCCAGAGGTATTTGCTGAGAGGCATGGTGAGTGCATGGAAGATTTTATTTATCGCAAAAAGGTTTTTGAATATGACAAAAAATTGTTTTTCTTTTTTGTACACAAAGTTGTCACTTTAATGAGATATTTCTCACACAAGCCATGGATATATGTGGCATTACACCCCAAAACACATTCTGCTACTTCTCCTGAGTATGGGGATCCCACATGTGAGAGAGGTTTTGTCAGTCTAGCCACATACAGGTCCCCAAAATCCAATGACCACCTTCAGGCTTTCAAAGGGCGTATTTCTCTTCCTCACTACCTATCACAGTTTCAGAGGTCCTGAAATGCCAGGAGAGTACAAACACCTCCAAATCACCCCCTTTTGGAAAGTTGACACCCCAAAGTATTAGATAAGAGGCATGGTGAGTATTTTGCAGATCTCATTTTTGTCACAAGGTTTTGAAAAATGAAAAAATAAAATAAAAAATCCATGCGGTGGCCTGCCTGTGTGATATAGCGGCAGCAGCTGCTGCTCTCCCTGTCAGGCTTCACCAGTCCAGCGCTGTGCAGAGGGATCATCCCATCCAAAGAGGGATCTCCATCCAGGTGGATGATAAACACTGACATGTGATTTGGATGAGTCTTTAAGTATCTGATTTTGTGAGTACATAAACGCATGTACATGGGAGTAAACACAACACAATGTGACTCTGGGGACAAAACACAAGTTTGTCTTCTTTAATCCCCTGTCCTTCCCAATGCTAAAAAATGCACTGAGAACGCATGTAAACGCACATGTGGAAATTCATGAGAAACGTGCAGTTCCTGGTGTGACCGGACCCTTACAGGGAAAACTTTTATTTGGGGGTGACATTTGGTGACAATGTGATCAGTTACACCCACTTATGTTTTATTTCACCATTACTTTTCTTTTATATCAGTGTTTTCACTTCAGTACATGAAATAATCTGATATCTGAGGGAAATCTGAGAGCGATATGAAGACTTTGTGGCGTTATATTGTATGTTCATATGTCTGTGTGTACATCAGACCGAAAAGAGGGACAGAGAAATATGGAGTCCTACAAGGGAGAGTGATGGGAGATATGATAAAATACAATCTCATTACCTCCTCCGCTGATACTTCCAGCAACGTCTCCTCTATAATTCCTCCCACATGGAGCTTCCTGTCTGTACCTCACTTCACTTCCTGTCTGTACCTCACCTCACTTCCTGTCTGTACTTCACTTCACTTCCTGTCTGTACCTCACCTCACTTCCTGTCTGTACTTCACTTCACTTCCTGTCTTCCATAGAGATTTCCTGTTTCTGTATAAGTGAGATCACCACCTTGTGGAGATCAGAAGAACTGCAGCCACAAGAAGAATCACAGGAAACTAAAACCAAACTGTGTACAATTAAAGCAAGATTTATTAATTTCTTGACCTCTGGAAGGTTTTACCTCCTTCATGTCCAGGGCTTGTTTTCCAATTCAGCACTGTGCTACTTTAACCACTTCAGTACGTGGAACTTTTACCTCCTTTCTGCCCAGGCAAGATTTCAGGTTTCAGAGCTGTCACACTTTGAATGACAATTACGTGGTCTAATGCAGTGGTCCTCAACCCTGGCCTACAGGGCCCACTAACAGGCCAGGTTTTCAAGATAACTGAAATACATCCCAGGTGATATCATTTGCTGCTCAATGATTGCAGTATTCTAGTCTGCATCTCCCCGAAGTAATACTTAAAATCTGGCCTGTTAGTGGGCCCTGAGGACCGGAGTTGAGGAACACTGGTCTAATGGGTCTACTGTACCCGTTAGAAATTTTTATCATTTTTTTTCACACAAATAGAGTGTTTTTTTGATGGTATTTAATCACCACTGGGTTTTTTATTGTTTGCTAAATTAATTAAAAACTACAGAAAATTTTGAAAAAAAAATCAAGTTTTTCTTTTCTGTTACTGTTATAACATTTTGCAAATTAATAATCTTCCTTTAGAAATTAAGGCCAAAATGTATTCTGCTACTTTTTTGATGAAAATAACCCAAATCAGTGTATATTATTTAGTCTGTAGGAAAGTTATCAAGTCCACAAAGTACTGTATGAGTAACTATTGAAAATCAATCAATCCTGATGTACTGACGGCTGATCTAAATTCTTCTGGCCTGAAAATGCCAGGACAGTACAAATACCCCTCCCCCCAAATTATCCATTTTGGAAAGTAGAAAGCCCAAGGTATTTAGTAAGAGGCGTAGCAAGTTTTTTTTTTTTAAGTTGTTATTTTTTGTCACAATTTTTGGGAAAATGTAAAAAATATTTATTTTTCAATTTTTTTTAACATATTGTCATCAGTGCTCTACAACATTATCATATAATGGCTGTGATGGTGATCAGGGACACTAACTGGTGACAGTATGTAAAAAAGAAAAAATATATATATGTACTGTATATATATATTTTTTCCCTTATTATTACTTTTTTTCACAATTTGTTTCTTTTTTACAAATTATGATTGTTTATACCAGTAAATTTTACTAATATGTTCAATCATTTTTACTGAATGAAACTGATTAATTTGGTCTGTTTTGTTGTGATTAGCTGTGATTGGTCACATTTAATCACATGGTACAGATGGGCTGTGATTGGCCCTGTCTGTACCATGTGATCAGTGTGACCAATCACAGCTAGCTGCCCAATTGTGCACAATGGATGGCATGAAAGAAAACCATCCATTCTTTACAAATGTCATGTGATCTGCTGTGATTGGTCACAGTAATCACATGGTACAGGCAGCCGGTACACTGATCAGTCATTGATGGATGCAGCAGAGAACACGGGCATATGATGAATCTGGTCTTTGGACCAATATGACTGCAATTCATTATTTTTTGCAATGCCCATGTTAAGGGTTAGGCCCAAAAAGTCTTACATTCAGATAAAATCCCAATAAATGTATATTAATTGGTTTATGTGAAAGTTATATTGTCTACAAATGATGGTGAATATACTGGAATTTACGCAGTTTTACTTTCTGGTGGCCTATCACATTTCTTGAGGCAGTAAAATGTAAAGACAATACAAACATCCCCCCAAAGGACCCCTGTTTGGAAGGTATTTGCTGAGAGACTTGTGGAATCCATGGAAGATTTTATTTTTTGGCAGCCTAGCCACATAGAGGTCCCCAAAATCCAATGACCACCTTCAGGCTTTCAAGGCAAATTGAGTTTCCTGACTACCTATCACATTTTCGGAGGCTCCTAAATGCCAGGTCCGTTATACACCCCCTAAATGACCCCTTTTTGGAAAGTATACACCCCAAGGTATTTGCTGAGAGACATGTTGAGTCCATGGAGTCCATCTGATTTTAGAAAAACAGACTTTTCAAAAATGAAATTAGTCATAAATGAGTCCTTATCAGACTGGAACGGATTACATGGAGTCCAGGAGAAATGGGACTACTTAAAAGGTGCATTATTGAAGGCAACAGAAAATTGCATTAGACTTGTCAGTAAAAGCAAAAAAAGGAAGAGACCACTGTGGTACTCAGCAGAAGTGGCCCAAATCATTAAAAATAAAAAGCTAGCATTTTGTAATTATAAAAAAACCAAGAGCAATGAAGATAAGGAAATCTACAAGATTAGGCAGAAAGAGGCCAAGCAAGTTATAAGAACTTCTAAAGCGCAGGCAGAAGAAAAACTAGCTCAGTCTATGAAAAAGGGGGATAAGACATTCTTCAGATATATAAATGAAAAAAGGAAATTAAAACAAGGAATAACTAAATTAAAAACAAAGGACGGAAGGTATGTAGAAGAAAATAAAGGGCTAGCTGACTGCCTTAATGAATACTTCTGTTCAGTTTTTACAGAAGAAAAAGAAGGAGAAGGACCTCCACTTGAAAGGATGACTAATGAATCATTTGATGCATGTGTCTTTACAGAGGAAGACATTCTAAGATTGCTGTCTAAAGTGAAGACAAATAAGTCACAGGGTCCTGATGGGATACACCCAAGATTATTAAAAGAGCTTAGTGGTGAGCTGGCAAAACCATTAACAGATCTATTTAACCAATCATTAGTAACAGGAGTCGTCCCGGAAGACTGGAAATTGGCAAATGTCGTGCCCATTCACAAGAAAGGGAGTAGGGAGGAATCGAGCAACTATAGACCAGTGAGTCTGACATCAATAGTAGGCAAATTAATGGAAACCCTATTAAAGGATAGGATTGTGGAACATCTTAAATCCCATGGATTGCAAGATGAAAAACAACATGGGTTTACTTCAGGGAGATCATGTCAAACAAATCTTATAGATTTTTTTGACTGGGTGACTAAAATAATAGACGGTGGAGGTGCAGTAGACATTGCATATCTAGATTTTAGTAAGGCTTTTGACACTGTCCCACATAGAAGACTTATCAATAAACTGCAGTCATTGAGCATGGACTCCCATATTGTTGAGTGGATTAGGCAGTGGCTGAGTGACAGACAACAGAGGGTTGTAGTCAATGGAGAACATTCAGAACAAGGTCATGTTACCAGTGGGGTACCTCAGGGATCTGTACTGGGACCAATTTTGTTTAATATCTTCATAAGTGATATTGCAAAAGGCCTCGATGGTAAGGTTTGTCTTTTTGCTGATGACACAAAGATATGTAACAGGGTTGATGTTCCTGGAGGGAAACGCCAAATGGAAAAGGATTTAGGAAAACTAGAAGAATGGTCAGAACTCTGGCAACTGAAATTTAATGTGGATAAGTGCAAGATAATGCACCTGGGGCGTAAAAACCCAAGGGCAGAATATAGAATATTTGACACAGTCCTGACCTCAGTATCTGAGGAAAGGGATTTAGGAGTAATTATTTCAGAAGACTTAAAGGTGGGAAGACAATGTAATAGAGCAGCACGAAATGCCAGCAGAATGCTTGGATGTATAGGGAGAGGTATAAGCAGTAGAAAGAGAGAAGTGCTTATGCCGCTGTACAGAACACTGGTGAGACCTCACTTGGAGTATTGTGCGCAGTACTGGAGGCCATATCTCCAGAAGGATATAGATACTCTAGAGAGAGTTCAGAGAAGAGCTACTAAACTAGTACATGGATTGCAGGAAAAAACTTACCAGGAAAGGATAAAGGACCTTAACATGTATAGCTTGGAAGAAAGAAGAGACAGAGGGGATATGATAGAAACATTTAAATACATAAAGGGAATCAACTCGGTAAAGGAGGAGAGCATATTTAAAAGAAGAAAAACTACCACAAGAGGACACAGTTTTAAATTAGAGGGGCAAAGGTTTAAAAGTAATATGAGGAAGTATTACTTTACTGAGAGAGTAGTGGATGCATGGAATAACCTTCCTGCAGAAGTGGTAGCTGCAAATACAGTGAAGGAGTTTAAGCATGCATGGGATAGGCATAAGGCTATCCTTCATACAAGATAGGGCCAGGGACTATTCATAGGATTCAGATATATTGGGCAGACTAGATGGGCCAAATGGTTCTTATCTGCCGACACATTCTATGTTTCTATGTTTCTATGGAAGATCTTATTTGTTGCTACAAGTGTATTGTCATTGAAGTGCATGAAACACATTATTTTCTTCTATCTATGCCTGCCATTGCAGCAGAGAACACGGGGATATGATGAATCTGTGGACCAATATGACTGCAATTCATTCTTTTTTTGTAATGCTCATATTAAGGGTGAGGTCCAAAAGAGTCTTAAATTCATAAATCATGACAGGTTTCCACTCAAATGGCCTGGCAAGGTATGAGTTTGGGTTGGCGGTGATATACTGGTCTGCATAAAGATTAATTTGGTCCACAATCAAATTAAAGAGGTATTTGGTGAAAAACAGCTAAAAAAAAAGTCAGGGGGTTGTTAAATTGGCGGATTACATCTGAACCCTGAGCTGGGCTGTGAATGGGGGGGAGGGTAATGGGTGCTGCTGAATCTGGGGGCAGCCAATTAGAGTTCACAAGCACCTCTGAATGGGCTCTACAGGCCTGTGCTTGAAATCTTGGTGGCTGAGCTTGCACTCCGCTATTAGTGCCGGCCTCCTCACCAGCTTGTACTGCACTTCTGGGACTCTCCACATCACCATGGGATACTGCAGTGCTGGGGTGTAAAAGGCCAGGATGTACGAGGCCTCTGGAGCAGCGCTAGGACTGGCACTCTGCTGCATAGGAGCATAACTCTGCTTTTCTAGCACCTCAGTAACCTGGGGTCGGGTACGTCTGATCTTAGCAGGGACTCTTCTCCATCGTCTGAGTTCCCTGTCAGGGTGCCGCTGCTTTCCACAGGCTCATGTTCTGATCCGGATTCTGATAGAGAGGATTCCCCTTCACTCTCATCTGTCATGTGCAGAATCCTGTAGGTCTCCTCACTAGTGGACCTTTCTTTGGACATTTTGGGCAGTAAATTTACAGGTACCTAGTGCGACTCACGGGAAAAAGAGCTCCTGGCTGTCAGTGATGGTTTGTGTGCTAGAAATAAGATTTACCTGCTAGTGCTGCAGAGATCAGGCCTGATCTTTCTAACACTGCGGTTTTGTGTACAATGTATCAGAGGTGGCAGTGATCAAAGAACGGGGCTGATCCCACTAACACTGCATTTTTTGGGGACACTATACTATTGGGGACACTGGTATAGTTCTGTTTGTGATCAATATACTGATCCATGTTCAGACTCTATCAATATTGGCGGTTATAGTGTGACTTTGATAATGTTTCTGGCAATAAAGGAGTTAAATGTGGATGGCGATAGTGTGGCGGGCAATCTGACACTATCTGGGAGGGACACTGACTGACTCTGACGTTATCTGAAGTCACTAGTGACACTAATACAGTGATCAGTGAAAATGCTGTACACTGTACTAATGACACTGTGAGAGGGCAGTGAAAGGGTTACCTGGAGGGCAGTCAAGGGGTTAAATGTCCCTCACTAAGTGTGTGGAAGTGTAAATGTGCTGATTGGAGTCACACAGGTCTGCTTTCTTCTCTCTCTGAACAGAAAAGGGCTCAGAGAGAGAGAAGAACGGTGCAGTTCCTGTGTCTGTGATTACAAAACATTGACACGGCTGATCTGTGATTCCATACAGCCAATCAGCAGGTCCAGGCCAAAAATCATTGGCTGGGACCTGCTGACCGACTTGTGCTGCACTGAATGACAGCACAGATGGGGTGGTGGGAGCGCCCCCTACCTGGAAATGCTGGATGTCATCCATGTACCTCATCCAGCACAGCGGGGCCGCTCGGCCGCAGTAAGAAGGCAGTGGGCGGTCCACAAGCAGTGAAAATGTCACCTATTGATCATTTTGGGCGCTGTAATTCTCCCAGTCTCATGGACACACACAGGATTTGTATCCTTTTACTCCACACAACTTCATCTTTTATTTTCTACAAACAATGTGGTATTATATTGTGCTTTGTCTGCACTAACATTTATTGGAACGTATAGTTTACTGAGAATGTAGAACTGATAAAAAGTTACACAAATATTGTGTGACCGAAAAAATTCCAACCACCATCTTTTTATTCTACAGGGTCTCTGCTTTCAGAAAATATATCAAATTTTGGTGTTTTTTTAACTACCATCTACTCACTGTGCTATAGTCACACTGGAGGGGGAGGGGCAGTAGTGACAGTTTCTTCTTCTCTGTTCAGTCACAGGAGGGGGCAGGGTGGTGACCAATCTGAATTCCTTATACAGTGCAGAGAAAAGTGAGGTCACAACCTGGCTCTGCTGTCTAGCAGGGGGAGATAAATAACATAACTGGCTGAACAGAATAACATTCATACAAATAGGTAGAAAAGTTTACACAGATTTATTTATAAGTAAAATGTCTCCATGGAGTCTGTCCGCGTCTGCCTTGAGGTTACAAGGTAGGAGGAAATTCAGAACAGGATTAGAATCGGCAACTAGAGGGAAGAAATACTACCAATGAATTCCTTAAAGTGAACTGAAAAGACGGTCCTCTTATTTAACCACTTACTGACCGTATACTGTATATATATGGGGCAGAGTGGCTCTCCCAGGCAAAACCACGTATGGGTATGTCATTTGCTTGGGAGGAGGTAGGGGGCGAGCGTACGCCGGCAGCGGCGCGCTCTCACCCCCGATCGTCAGCGGGGAAGCTGGCGCGTGTGTCAGGCGGATCAGATTGCCACCTGACACCCGCGATCGCTCCCCGCTGAGAGAGAAGGACGATCGGATGTTGTAAACACAGCCGCCCGTCCTTCTCCCTGCAATAATCACAGAGCTCAGTGATCCTTCTATATAGGATTGAATGTCTCCATGATTATTTCACAAGCTCAACCCCCCCAAAGTTAGAATTACTCCCCTAGGCTTACTATTTAACCCCTTGATCACCAACAGTGTTAACCCCTTCCCTGCCAATGGCATTATTAAAGTAACAGTGCATATTTTAAGCACTGATTACTGTAGTAATGTCACTGGTACCCCCAAAAGTGTCAAAAATGTCAGTTAGGGGTCCGATCTGTCCGCCGCAATCCCACAAAAAATCACAGATTGTCGCCATTACTAGAAAAAAAAAGAATATAAATGACATAAATCTTTCCCGTAGTTAGTAGACACAATATCTTTTTTGCAAACCAATCAAAATACGCTTATTGTGATTATTTTTACCAAAAATATGTAGCAGAAAACAAATGGGCCTAAAATGTTAAAAAAATATTTGGATTTTTTAAATTTATTTGGGGAATGTTATATATCAGAATGTGAAAAATATTGTTTTTTTTTTTTCAAAATTGTCGCTCTTTTTTTGTTTATAGCGCAAAAAATAAAAATCGCACAGGTGATTAAATACACCAAAAAGAAAATCTCTATTTCTGGGGAAAAGGACGTTAATTTTATTTGGCAACAGCGTCGCAAGACCGCACAATTGTCAGTTAAAGTAACGCAGTGCCGAATCACAAAATAGGGCCTGGTCATTAAAGGGGGAAATCCTTCCAGTCCAGAAATGGTTAAACAAGGCCCAACCCTGTAACAAACAAACTGCAATAAAATGTATAAAAACGATGGAAAAAAGTACCATAAATCTACTCATCTTACCCCTAGCGGAACCCTATAGGATCTGTAAGTAGCTGGGATCCCCCACCCTGCACAGCCAGACACCCCGAATCTTCCCTATATATAACACTGATATCTGTACACTGAGTGGCACTCCGTATAAAGATGTCAGTGTTATATATGCAGGTAGGTACCAGCACTCAGTGTACACATATCAGTCTTATACAGTATATAGGGAATAGCACTCACTATGTATATAGAAATCAGGGTTATTATATATGGGATAGGGAATAGCACCTGGGGGATGGGCAATGGGCAGGAACACTCAGCCTTGCTGGTATAGAATAAAGCGGAGTGACACTAAACTGCTGGGCTGGCGATCACACACTGACCTGCTGCACACAAGGCGGGTTGCTAGCTATGAGATGACTCCGCTCTGCAGTGCCTTCTGCCACCTCCAGCTCTCTAAGTTCAGCACTGGCTGTCCCCCATGGTGGGGATGTGGACGGTAGCCCCACCCCTCTGCTGAATTCCACAGGGGGAGAGGTGGCCGGAGTGGCTGCCGCTGCTACCATCCCCATGGCTCCACCATCGCTCTCTCAGCCCGGCCAGCACCTGAGTCCTCTCCCAGCACTGCAGAAACCATCATAAAGAATGCCATGCCTCCTCCAGGCTTAAACCTCTCTTCTGCATATTAAGCTGTGGGCACCTCCAGGAGTGGACTGAGCCTCTTTCAGGGCCCCCCTACTGACCACGGACCCTCAGACAGTGCCAGAGTGCCCAAATGGGCAATCCGCCCCTAGACCTAAGAAATACAATCAGATTGTCACCCATTCCACCAGACTTCTATAACTGGAAGATTACATTTTTGGGTGGATGTGTTGTAGAAGAACCCAGACCACAGTATTGTGAGGTGAAAATAAAATCCAACTTTATTAATCATATATATGTGACACTTTACCAACAGAAGAAAAGAGATAGATTGTTTACATTTCAAGGATATATTTACACCATTTATATCATCTATGCTAAGAAACTGATTAACATATGACACACCCCTCGTTAATACCAGCCCCGCCCACTTATGTAACCCTCTAAACATCCAAATCCCTGTAAATTCCCAGAAGACACTTTCATCTTTTATCCATAACAAGCTCATTGGGTAGAAGATAACCCCGAGCCCCTCCTGCTCATTCCCACACAACAAGTCCATGTCACCATCTACAAGGTTAGAGGACCTGAAGGAGAACAACTAAACTAAAGTTTAAAAAATTAAAGTAAAACTCTGCAAATAAAAACAAACAAACCACAAAACAAATTTTATCCCCCCAGTTCCCATATACATATGGAAATGTCAGTGTTGGGTGCGGTTATGTAGGAAAACAACAATCACACGACACATCTTACATATCGCTGCTCACACCAGAGTGAGAGGAATAACTCTAGGGACATCATTCATGGATAACTATTTATACTGATGACCTGTAAAGGTTTGTATAGCGTCACCTATGGGACATTTGTAGGTACTGAAGTTTGTCACCAAGTATGCACAATTTTTAAAGCTTGACGTGTCTGATATTTATTTGCTCAACACAACCTCATCTGTTATATTTTACCAAAGAAATGATGTCATAAGTTTATTTGTGTGCCCTAAAATTACCCTTACTGTATTTTTACAGAAAATATGCATTTGATAAACAGCTGTGCTAATATTGTGTGACATAAAAAACTGCAACTACCCCCATTTTATTCTCCGGGGTCTCTGATTTCAGAAAATATATAATGTTTGGGGTTTTAGCTAAATCTGAATTTAACCGTGTGAGTTAAAAAGAAAAATCAAGAAACAACAACAGCAATGTATAAAATTATTATCAAAACTATAATTGTAACTAAAGGCTTCAGAAACAACCCCCCCATATTACTCAACCAAGTTCCAACTAAACCCATCCAAGAAAATGGATTCCACTTCCTCCATCCAGGTGACAGTTGGATCTCCTTTACCTTGTGTAGATGTCTCCTTCTGAGATCCTCATGATATAAAATAAATGTATAGTGAGGTACAGATTGCTGTTAGGAGGGGATAGATAGCAATGCCCACATCCCCTGTAACTGAACTGTATAGAAATAACCCTCTAGGGGGATTTTTAGATCATTAATTACAACATAATTAAAGTTACTACAAAAGGCTTTATTAGTACAATGCATGTAAAAGAAACATTCGTGTTCAGATAAAATACCAAATCGGACAGAGAAAGATCCCACACGAGTCCTTAGGACAGATAAATGTGGTTATTTCTCTACATTCATCCATATTACTACTTGCAACCGCTTTGTAGTAACTTTTAATTATGTTGTAATTATAATCTAAAAATCCCACTAGAGGGTTGTGTCTATACAGTTAATATAAATGTACAACACTCTCTATGTGACACCAGATTGTAGACTCCACCTTGGGCTTCCCAGAGATAGTCAGCAGCCATGCAGTTCTGTGACACCACCTTAGGTGATGGAGACACTTCTGCTGTCAGCTCTGCTATAACATCAATGGTCTCATTGGTTATCTGATCCATGACTCCAGTACACGGGTTCATCCTAATTATCTTAGATTACTTAGATTCCCCATCCCGTCTATGAAGGGATCACTGCATAAAACATTTCCACTCCAGAGAAAATGTTTCTTCTCACTGGAAGGCCAGGGGAGTATTGGGAGAAATTGAGGCTTTCCCTTACAGATATGGGAGGGGCAACATAACCTAAAGTACAGCTATGGGTGGAATTGATGAGAAGACATTTTAGGGGCTCCTTCCATGCAAGAAGCAAATGTTATCTGGAGGGACAAGAAATCCATTGGACCAATGTGGATTAAACATTCTGCAATTACATTGATAAACCATGAGACATTACTGGCCTGTGATTGGCTCTCCTATTGTTAGTGAAGTGAGACTCCCCTTGTCGGTGTCATTAATGACATTTAAGAATCCATGTGAAATGTTTCTCCCAAATCCAAAAAAAGGTGACCCCCTTGGGTAGGTACCCATTCTAATATTCCTAATATGAGATTGTAGTCCCTTCTACTACAGGAAAGATGTGGGCAATCATTTACACCTTTTACAGCAGGACAGTAAATATCAGAACACAATTCATACATAAGACCAACAGCAGGAAGTCTGCTAACTTAATGTGTAATGCAATCTGTCATTATCATTCCCAGAGTTCCCTCTGCAACATCGTTTTATCACCTGTTATCCTGTCTGTAGATTTGTTATTTTCAGTAAAAAAAAAAAAGATGAAGATAAGAATCGTATGGGAAAACAGTTCAATCATTGGTGCTTATCTGAAAAAATGTCAAACTGTGAAATATTCACAGGCCTTTTAGTTTTGTTTCTGATGGACATAAGCACTGAACTCAATGCATCCATCCATTACATTCCTGTTTGCTCACAGATGTTAGTTTGTATTTTTTAAAGTAGCATTTTATCTTTTCATTTCTTTCCTAGATTGTTGGAGGAGATTGGGGTTGTGAAACTAATGGGGCATTTGCAAGTCATTTAACCATTTGCCGACCGCTCACATGGAGCGTACTGCGGCAAAGTGGTTCGTTATCGTCCAGCGATGTAGGTCTACGTCGCTGGACTCCGCCCCCTGTGGGCGGTGTGTGCGCGCCGCCGGAGGCTCGCTCACGCTGTATTCAGACACAGCGGGAGTCGGGCCAGGGGAGGAGAGGCGGTGATCACCGCCGCTCTTCCCCGATCGTCGGGGATCGAGGGAGGAGATCCGCCTGCATGTGTAAACAAAGCGGGCGGATCTCCTAAGTGACAGGCAGGGACAGATTACAGGATTCAGCATAGCTGAACCTGCGATCTGTGCCTGTGTCACACAGTCCCCACACACGTCAGTAAGCACCAGGCATACATCACCCCTTTATCACCAATAAAAGTTAACCCCTTCCATGCCAGTGTCATTTTTACAGTAACAGGGCATATTTATAGCACTGATTACTGTAGTAATGTCACTGGTACCCCCAAAAGTGTCAAAAATGTCAGTTAGGGGTCCGATCTGTCCGCCGCAATGTCGCAGTCCCACAAAAAAAAAAAATTGCAGATTGCCGCCATTACTAGTTTAAAAAAAAAACAATAAAAATGACAGAAATCTTTCCCTTAGTTAGTAGCTGCGATAACTTTTGGGCAAACCAATCAAAATACGCTTATTGCGATTTTTTTTTACCAAACATATGTAGCAGAAAACAAATTGGCCTAAAATGTTTAAACATTTTGATTTTTACATTTTATTGGGGGGGAATTTCATATGAAAAAATGTGAAAAATAGTTATTTTTTTAAAATTGTTGCTCTTTTTTTATCACGCAAAAAGTAAAAATCGCACAGGGGATCAAATACCACCAAAAGAAAGCCCTATATGTGGGGAAAAAAAGAGGTAAATTTAATTTGGGTACAGCTTCGCACAACCGCGCAAATGTCCATTAAAATAACGCAGTGCCGAATCACAAAATATGGCCTGGTCAGGAATGGGGTAAAATCTTCTGGTCTTAAAGCGGTTAAAAATACGCTCATTGAGGATTTTTTTGTCAAAGACATGTAGCTAAATACATTTTGGCCTAAATATGACAAAAATTTAATATATTGGATATTTTTTAATTGTCAAAGTAGAACATTTTTTGTGTAAAAACAATAAATTATTACCGGCGCTGTGATGTATAAATAAGTGAAGATAAAAAATTTAGTGAAGATAAATAATAAATGAATCCTGAAGCTACTGCTCACTAGGTAAAATACCAGAAGAAAACTAAAAACATATATAGGCAGCGCTAACAGGTAAAAACTACATATAAGTGCTATATGAATAGAAAAATCACTATACTGTGACAAAAAAATATTACAATATAGAATAAAGTGCATTCATGATCACTGAATATAAAATTAATAAAGTGCAATAATAGGTTGAATCAAGTGTCCATAATATAACCATATGCAAAATATGTGTTAAGGTGCAAAATATGTGTTAAGGTGCAGTCCAAAAAAAGGTTTCTTCCAAAGAAACTAAAGTGCCAGAAAGATGCTCAAATCCATATAAGTGCCCAAGTGCTCTTCAGGAAAAGACCCCCAATGGGGATGCACTCACCAAATTTAGGATATAAATGAGCCTTAAGCATACATGTATGTTTCTGGCACTTTAGTTTCTTTGGAAGAAACCTTTTTTTTGGACTGCACCTTAACACATATTCTGCACTTTATATATGGTTATATTATGGACACTTGATTTAACCTATTATTGCACTCTATTAATATTATATTCAGTGATCATGAATGCACTTTATTCTATATTGTAATATTTTTTGTCACAGTATAGTGATTTTTCTATTCATATAGCACTTATATGTAGTTTTTACCTGTTAGCGCTGCCTATATATGTTTTTAGAAAAATATTGTTACTTTTTCAAAATTGGCGCATTTTTTTTATTAATATCACAAAAAATGAAAAGCGCAGAGGTGATCAAATACCACCAAAAGAAAGCTCTGTTTGTGGGGAAAAAAAGGACATAAATTTTGTTTGTGCGAAATTGCAAAAAGTGGCCTGGACGTAAAGCAGGAAAATCCTCCGGTCCTAAAGTGGTTAATATCCTCCCTTTTCGCAAAGTTTCATCTCTGCAACTAAAGCTTGTGAACCCTCTGGTGATATATTAGCCCAACATTAGCTTTGTCACATTCAGAGCACTAATAGGTCTTTCCCCCCAGTGTGAATCCTCTTGTGTGTGATAAGGTTTGACTTCTGTGAAAAAGCTTTGCCACATTCAGAACACAAATATGGCTTCTCTCCAGTGTGAATCTTCTGGTGTATGATAAGATAACCCTTTGTTGTAAAAGCTTTGCCACATTCAGAACAATAATATGGCTTCTCTCCAGTGTGAACCCTCTGGTGTTTGATAAGTTCTTGCTTGGTTTTAAATGTTTTGCCACATTCAGAACAAAGATATGGCTTCTCTCCACTGTGAATCATCTGGTGTCTGATAAGCTGTGACTTCTGTGTAAAAGCTTTGTCACATTCAAAACATGGATATGGCTTCTCTCCAGTGTGAATCCTCTGGTGTGTGATAAGTTCTTGCTTGGTTGTAAACACTTTGACACATTCAGAACATTGATATGGCTTCTCTCCAGTGTGAAACTTCTGGTGTTTGATAAGATTATCCTTTGTTGTAAAAGATTTGCCACATTCAGAACAATGATATGGCTTCTCTCCAGTGTGAATCGTCTGGTGTATGATGAGATAACCCTTTGTTGTAAAAGATTTGCCACATTCAGAACAATGATATGGCTTCTCTCCAGTGTGAATCTTCTGGTGTTTGATAAGATTATGCTTTGTTGTAAAAGATTTGCCACATTCAGAACAATGATATGGCTTCTCTCCAGTGTGAATCTTCTGGTGTTTGATAAGATTATCCATTGTTGTAAAAGATTTGCCACATTCAGAACAATGATATGGCTTCTCTTCACTGTGAACCCTCTGGTGTTTGATAAGATAACCCTTTGTTGTAAAAGATTTGCCACATTCAGAACAATAATATGGCTTCTCTCCACTGTGAATCATTTGGTGTGTGATAAGAGTGGACTTCTGTGTAAAAGCTTTGTCACATTCAAAACATTGATATGGCTTCTCTCCAGTGTGAATCCTCTGGTGTTTTATAAGTTCTTGCTTGGTTGTAAATGCTTTGCCACATTCAGAACAATGATATGGCTTCTCTCCAGTGTGAATATTCTGGTGTCTGATAAAATAACCCTTTGTTGTAAAAGATTTGCCACATTCAGAACAAGAATATGGCTTCTCTCCACTGTGAATCATTTGGTGTGTGATAAGAGTGGACTTCTGTGTAAAAGCTTTGTCACATTCAAAACATTGATATGGCTTCTCTCCAGTGTGAATCCTCTGGTGTTGTATAAGTTCTTGCTTGGTTTTAAATGCTTTATCACATTCAGAACATTGATATGGCTTCTCTCCATTGTAAACCTCCTGGTGTGTGAAATGTTTTGCTTCCATTGTAAAATGTTTATCACATTCCAAACAATAAATATCTTCTGAAATTACTTCTCTTATGTATATATGGGTTGAACTTTACTGTAAAGCCATTGTCACTTCCAGAACACTGAAATTACTTCTCTCCTGTTGTCCTCTGAGGCTGGATCAATGTGGAAGATCCAAAGCATTTGTTCCTTTAGAACACGGATATGACTTGTGTCCTGTGTGAATCCTCCAGTGAATTGTGATTAAGACTTTCAGTCACATAAGACACCCATATGGCTAATTTCCCATGTGACTCAGCTGAATTGATGAAGTCCAAAATGATCGAAAACTTGGTTCATAAATCCACCTGTACAAAAAAATAAAAAAGTCAGAATTCGTTAAGAAAAACAAGTAAATAAAGTTTCTTTTATGAACATTATTAATATTATTATTATTAAATATATCTAATACATAGAATATGTACAATATTATACAGGTTTAAATATTTGTATTTCATTTTACTGTGGACACTATATTATTCCCATTGGCTGATAAAATAGACAGTTTATTACAATTTCCAGCAGGAGAATCTCATTCTTTGTTCTCATTCAGAGAAATGTGCTTCATAGTGATGGGGGATGTGCTTGGGTTCTATTTACACGTGTATTATTATTATTATACAGGATTTATATAGCGCCAACAGTTTATGCAGCGCTTTACAATGAGGGAAGACAATACAGTCACAATACAACTCAATACTGGAGGAATTGGATGACCCTGTTCCTTAGAGCTTACAATCTAGGTGTATTCAGCAAGTGTGTTTAAAATTCTAAAAATTGCAGACTTAAATGCAAACCTCTTTGGAATAAACAGGAGGCGAATCTTGAAAATCAATTCTCTTCATTTTCAAAGCAAATTATTCCTAATTATCTTCCTTGCACTTCAGGAATGTGGTGAGATCTTACTAACCCTGGAAATCCACAGACACACTGTAGGGGATCCATGGATCTCCATTTCAGTGGGATAGAAGATCTGACCACACCTATAAGGGGAATGAGCAGTCATTCTTTTATATCGGGTCTTAGAAAGGGGGGTAATATTCTGGTTAGATGTTTGTTATCTTTGAATTTCTCTCGGAAAGTGCGTATCAGAGGACATTCCCAGAATATATTTAATAGAGTTCTCCTGGCATTATTTCACCTCTAACAGGTAGGAGAGGTTGTGGGGAAATGTTTGAGTAAAAGAGTGAGGACTGTATACCATCTGGTCAGAATGTTATATCCGGACTCCTGGACACTGCTGGGAAAGGAGGATTTGTGAGTAAAGAATAGGATATGATATCTTTCTGTCTGGGTGAATGTGTGACCCAAATCTCTTCCCATTTCAGAAGGAATGGGGGTGTGATATCTTTGTATGAATTGGTAAGGAAGTGATGGGATATGTAAAGGGTGTGACATGCTGACCGACTTCATCTTTATTCAGGCATCATGCAGGGATACATTGTCACCTGACCTGGCTGTAGATCTCATTAATAAACGTCTCATCAATAAATGATTGGGTGATGGGTGGATGTCCAACTGAAGTTGTGGAGGGACACCTGGATGTGGAATCTGCACTGGACCATACCAGGCCACATGCCCTCCACATGAGAAGGGTACCCTGACAGAGGCACCCTAGCAAAGCACCATGTCCTCATGTTGGTAGGGACAGGGCCTCTCCCCCACAACTCTGGAAAAGTGGTTGTGAGGGTCTGCAGGGGGGAATTATGAGAATCTGGAGGCCTCCTATAAAAAAGCAGGCCCTGAGATATCCTGCTCCCCCTACATGAATGAGTAAGGGGTACACAGTATGTCCAGTTACTCATTTACAATAAAAACAAAAACACAGCACAATGACAAAGTCCAAACAGCACCCCCCCCCCCGCCAAAAAAAAAAAAAAATAGGATAACAAAAATTATACCAAAAATGGCATACTAGCAAAGTTGATCCCTCCAGAAAAACATGAAGACCAACCAGACTATCTTCTCCCCACAGAATCTCACTGCAGCTGAAAGTAGAGTAAGGGGCTCCCAGGTGAGGTTATTCACTTAATTGACTAAATGTCACTACTTCATCCCTAAATCACATATTCCTGGCCACCTGTGTCCTAGAACCCAGTGACACTGTGCAGTGCAGTGTTATTGGTTGCTCGTATGCAGGCATTTACTTTGTGGCCACCTACATACCAGAACCAATGACATTATTGGTTGTTATGGTGCAGTTGGCCAGCCTTCGTGGCGTTTTTGGTTGCTAGGATGGTGGTGGCTGCCAGCATCCTACCCACCAAACTAGAAGCTGTCATTTAGCCGCAGTAGAGATACCGCCACTAAATGAATGAGTTCTTGCTGCAGCAGAGGTTAATGGGTGGGTGAACAATATGGATGAACTGGGGGACACGTACCAATGCAAAACATGCAAACATTTTTTTTTTTTTTTTAAATAGTTTTTGAAGGAGCCGTGATTATAATGATGCTTAAAGTGAAACAGTAAAAATGAAAAATTCCTTTAAATATAGTGCCTGGTGGGTCCCCTTAGTCTGCCTGTAAAGTAGCACATATGTACCGTGTATAGAACCTGCTGCAGAAAAACGAACATTTCTAAAAATTACATTTAAATTTACTTGGCAGATGCACGATATTGCCAGGACAAAAAAAAAAATGGTGTGGGGCCAAAAAAAAATCATTATGGCAGCCCCACAAAATCCATACTTGATCCTTTTCCGAGCACCCTACCTTGGAGGCCCCCCTCTTCTGAACCATACCATGCCACATGTGCTCAATATGGGAGGTGGGTGCTGTGGGGCAGGGGGCACCTTGTCCCCATGTTGATGGGGCAAGGGCCTCTTCACCACTATCCTGGGTGGTGGTTGTCTGCGGCTGGTGGCTTATCAGAATCTGGAATGGGGGCTCCCAGATCCTGGCCCCCCTATGTGAATGAGTATGGGGTACATTGTACCCCTACTCATTCACAAAAAAAGTGTCAAAAATAAATAAAAACAGTACACAGATTTTTGACAAGTCCTTTTAAAAAAAAAATTTCAATGTTTAAAGTTAATTTAATTACAAAAACAATGTCCCCTGATGCAGATTCATCGTCACTCATGACGCCTGCCGCACCGCCGGACACGAAAAAAGAAAAAAAAAAACACTCCGCCCATGAGGAAGGCTGACCGCCGAATGCCTGCTCCTCCAATTGACAGGTCCTAAATAGGTAAGGAGCGTGTGACATCTCCGAGCCAGCATGCCCCAGCAGGCATTCCGCGGGCAGCCATTAATGGGTGCGTTATTGACGAACCAAAAACCTGTGTACTGATTTTATTTATGACACTTTTTTCGTAAATTAGTCATTCATATGGAGGGGGGGGGGGATCTGTGGGCCCAATATTCTGATAAGCCTCCTGCCCACATACTCCCACAACCACTGCCCAGGTTTGTCGGGAAGAGACCCTTGTCCCCATAAAGGGGGGCAGAGCCCCCCCACCCCTAACTACCCACCCCCCATTTTGGGTGTATGTGGCCTGCTATGGTATCTGATGACTCATTTATTGTTAACCACCTCCTTCCCAAGCCTATTCTGACACTTCGCTCCTACATGTAAAAATCTACTTTTTTTGTTAGAAAATTACTTAGAACCCCCAAACACTATAAATGTTTTTTTTAGCAGAGACCCTAGAGAATAAAATGATGTGTGTTGCAATTTTTTATGTCACACGGTATTTGCGCAGCGGTTTTTCAAACACAATTTTTTTGGGAAAAAAACACATTCATGAATTAAAAAATAAAAACAGTAAAGTTAGCCCAACTTTTTGTATAATGTGAAAGATGATGTTACATTGAGTTAATAGATACCTAACATGTCACGCTTTAAAATTGCACCTGCCCGTGGAATGACGGTAAACTAGAGATACAGAGGAGGTCTGGTGATAGAATTATTGCTCTCGCTCTGATGTTCGTGACAATACCTCACGTGTGGTGCGATCACCGTTTACATATGCATGCGGGAGTAATGTATGCATTCACATTTGATCGTTAGCACGGTGGCACTTTCAATTTTTTTATTTTATACTTTTTTTTTTTGCACAAATTTTATTGCTATCACAAGGGATGAATAACATCTCTTGTGATAGCATAGGACATGACATGTCCTCTCTCATCTGGTTACTCATGCAGCCAATCAAGTCGAGATCGGTCCGATCGGCTGCTGCTCTGGCTGCTGGTGGCCAGGTAAACAAAGGGGCAGAACCCGAAGTGATTTCCAGGGTTACAGAGAGAGAGGAACAACGTCAGTTCCTCTCTCTGTCCCAGGCAGCAATCGGCGCCGGCCGCTTCGCTCCTGGCCTCCGCGATGGGACCGGAGAGGCACCCGCAGAAGTGATTAAGTGGCTAATTATTAACGGTGCCGGGATAATGCTTGTAGAAGCACCCACCATCCCGGTATAACCACTGAAACCCGAGGATATAACGGAATGTCCTTCAGTGGGAAGTAGTTAAGGGCGTGGCGGCCGGCTTCCCAGCCCCCCTCTTTAACAGCATATTGGCTGTGTGCTCGGGGTAGGGAACATTCCGCCGAGCGCACAGAAAATTTGGATGTTCACTGAGTGGGCAAACAGGCGCTGTTTGGGCTGAACTTTTGCTCGGCCTGAACCAATCGCCCAACACTAGATCTGAGATGCAGAAACCTGATGATGAAAAGTCCAAGAAGTGCTCCCTACTCTAGTAGAGGGGGCTGTAATGGGGAAAGGAGGCACTTTATCACACAACTCATAGACCTGCAAAACAATTCATTAAATTCACTTAGAACCTATAAAATACACTTAGTAATAGTGGATCTGGAATATGGAAAACCTCTTTTAGGACCTTCTGGAATAACAAACAGGGAATCTATCTGCATAAGAAAGCATTTTCCAAGAGGTGAATCCCGACCGTCCCCCCCCCCATCCAGACAATGGGGAGAGATCTACTCGGGGGGAACTAGTGCCAGACACAGGGAGGGTAATGCAATCTGTCCATTAAGGAGAAAAGCAGAGAGCAGTTTGGGTAAAAAGGAGATCCTTGGTCTCAAAACATCCTTGTGACCTTTTATTTAAAGTGATGGCCAAAAGTAAGGTCACCTTATTGGATAACAACGTCATGAATATGTCCCAAATAGGTGCAGAATGCGGGTCTTTGTAACACCAACAATACTAACTCTGAAAAAATAACACCGAATACGGGAAGAGAGCTGAAACCTTCTCTGAGCCGACCATAAAGAAGACCTTCATTAATGAGAAACTACCACCACTGTGGGGGCAACAAACACTCTGGTCAGGACTATGTAATGTACAACACAATATATAGAGTAGAGCGGTCAGCACAATATTATAGTCATAGTGCCCCTTATACTGCTGGTCGGGGGGACAAATGATTTGGGGGTGTGGTCAGCAGGATGAAAACAATGTTCAGCCATAGGAAAAGGAGGGAAAAATACCCGCTATCTGTTATTACAGACTATGGTATCGGGGTACAGGGATGTGGGAGGTCAGACAACACTCTGGGTATCGCCTTCTGTTGCATATCCACAGAAATCACCCTGCATGCTGGCAGATTGTAGTGAGAACCCCAAGTTCCCAGTCCAGACAGGGGTAAGAGCTGTATAACAGCACACACACTCTATTATCCCACCACTGCCACACACATGACAAGGATGGAAGCCCACGGGAACTAGAAAACGAGGAGATTACCTTGTTTGGTGTAGGAGGGAAGGAGAGGAGATTATTGTTAGCCAGTAATACCAGCTGTGATAGACTTGGCGCAGTCTGCAATACCTCTGGCCAACACTAGAGGGAGACTCCACCCATATCTAGCTGGGTTACCAGTCTCATGTAGATACAGATCTTACATACAATCTGGGAAACTCTAAGGCTGGACATACATTATACAATTTTTTTGTACAACTTTCCTTCAGATTTACCAAAACCATATAATATGAGGTCATACTCAAACACTTTCAGTTTGTATGCAGTCAGGCCGGCCCTTACACCACATAGGTAAAGGTTATCTACAGGAGACTGAACAGGAAAATTGTATAATGTGTGGCCAGTCTAACGGTTGGGGAGCAGTCTAGTAATCAGCACACACTTCTGGGGTTCCTCCATCCACCCTACAAGTTAGAATCCTTGTGTTATTATCGGTATACTCAGTGGTGGGGTGGGGGTGGATAGGGGAGCAGTGGGGCAGTGAGGGGACAGGGGTTCAGTGGGGTGAATTGGGAGATGAATACCTGGCTGATGGTGTCCTGTTCTGGAGGTTGATGTGGAGCTCCTCTGATGACTCTTCTATGGTTGGGTGACTTCTGACTCTTCCCAGCACGGTGACCGGACATGAAGGGGGAAATCTCTCCCAACTCTCGGCTTCTCTTCCTCCTGCTCACAAGTGTCCACAATCAGGGGAAAGTTCCCCTTAAAGTGTCATTCCACCTTGTGGGGGGTCCTAGGCCTGCAATGTGCAGACTGTAGACATGAAGCTGATTCTGCTCTGACCTGTGTGAGGATCTTCTCTGTCTCTCCTCCGTGTCCCCGATGGAAGATGGAGGCTTCTTGTCCTGGCTGAGAGGTGTGAGGGCCGTTCTGTGTCTGCACTATGGATCTGGGAAGACTCCAATCACATTGTGAGCCAACTTCCTCACAGGGAGCCCCTCCCCCACAGATTCCCTGGGGCCACACTGACTACAAACACAGTGCGGGGGAGGGGAATTCACAAAGAGGACCCCTCCCCCATTCTCTGGGATCACACCAGTAGAATCTCATTTGAAGAAGGTTTGTTGGATGTTCTTCTGGTTGGTGGAGGGGAAATCAATGGTGATTATTGAGCGCAGTGAGGAGAAGATTGGGAGGAGCAGGATGGGGAAGGAATGAATTTCTAGCAGTGAATGTGGTTTTCATTCAGTAAATTCCATTCATTCCAGAATGAGATGATAAAAGGAAATGAAATGTTGAACTCCTTCTGAGCGCCATTCATCAATCCATGGAATGTAGTGAGAAGATTTCTCCAAATTCTCCTCCAATAATCTCCTAGTGTATGAGCAGCTTTCCCTTTCTTGTGTCCTCTTCCTTCCTCCCCCGATCACACCGGTGTCTTCAGAGAGATCCGGAGCTGAGCTCTCACATCTCTCAGGACTCTCATATTGCACACACCGGGGGATCACCTCATACACTTCATCTTCTACATGTGCTGGACGCCATGACACTCATTTCTTGGGGAAAACTTTCTCCCGGAGATCTTGCAGGAGATGAAAGGAATGTTGTACGATGCATGTGTGAGACGAGGCACATGACATCACACGCTCCATCTTCTGCATGCGCGGTATAACATACATTCTCATATTGGTGGTGTGGGGGAGGGGACACAGGAGGGAAAATGTGATATAACTATGGGGGAGGGGCAGTACAGGGAACACAGGAAGTGGGTGACATATTGGGGGGATTCTGGAATAGAACACACAATCCTAACGCTGACCACACACTATACAATCTGATTGTACAATCTTCTTTAGATTTTCCAAAACAATGTAATAGGAGGACACACCCAAACATTCCATTCAGTGTGTATGGGGGTTGGGCAGATCCTTGTACTATGTAGTTGATGGAAGATGGAAAGGAGATTGTACAATCAGATTGTATAGTGTATGGTCACCTTTAAGGCTCATTCACATCAACAGTTACTCTGGTCATACACTAGTAGACTTTGAAATGAACATTCGTACAAACATTGATATGGAAACTTTCCTCAGTACCTCCAATGATGAATGTCCTTCTAATTTACTGGAAGAAACCTTTGTTTGGAATGAATGGACTTTCCTGAATGAAATCACATTCACTGCTAGAAATTTCTTCATTCCATTTTCCATCCGGATCCTTCCAATTTCCTCATCACTGCCATCACACACTTCCATTTCACTCCACTAACCATAAGAAAATGGAGGGAAGGATCTTACAATGAAAAGATTGGAAGGAGATTGTACGAGTGTATGGGCAGCTGAACAAGGCGATGTTCCCGATGTTCTATGG
Source organism: Pelophylax lessonae (assembly GCF_965119305.1). Classification (NCBI taxonomy): domain Eukaryota; kingdom Metazoa; phylum Chordata; class Amphibia; order Anura; family Ranidae; genus Pelophylax; species Pelophylax lessonae. Next base: position 743,574,840 of record NC_138769.1, on the reverse strand, counting down.
CTTCCGTCACCATCAAAGAAAACAATGTGAGGTTGTATTGTTTGTGCCGAGCGTTCCCTCACCTTGTATAATATTACAAAGAGCCGCAGCCCATAGAATTCTATAGAAGAGAGCCTAACACCTCATTACACCGCACAACAGCACCCCCCACACTGCACACCAGAGAACACGCATTATACACACAATAACATGGGCTGTGTGCTGAGACTGAGCCCCAATATTTCCACCCCTCCTCCCTGTACTGGAATTGTCCAATCCTGTCCTCTAATATTAGAAAGAAGAGAGTGTCTGTACTTCTCATTACATGTGACTTCACCGCCCCTCCCCCATACACAGCACTCCCTGACATCTTACCCCTCCCCTAAACACAACACCCTTTAGCTTCTTACCCCTCCCACTTATACAGCCCTCTCTGGATTCACACCCCTCCCCCATTCACATCCCTCTCTGACTTCTCAACCCACCTCCATACACAGCCCCCCCCCCAGCTTCTCACTCCTCCCCCATACACAGCCCCCCCCCCCCCCATCTTCTCACCCCTTCCAAGCTTCCCACACTTCCACTATTTACAGCTCTTCCCAGCTTCTCACCCCTCCCCCCAGAACGTTCTCACAACTTGTCTACTTTCCCTGCACATACAGATTACCAACCTCCCCCACACAAATTATCCATTTATCCAACTGTCCATCCAGAGCCTCTGGTTTATAGACCGGATACATCCTAAATATAGAACCATTTATCCAACTGTCCACCCAGAGCCTCTGGTTTATAGACCGGATACATCCTAAATATAGAACCATTTATCCAACTGTCCATCCAGAGCCTCTGGTTTATAGACCGGATACATCCTAAATATAGAACCATTTATCCAACTGTCCATCCAGAGCCTCTGGTTTATAGACCGGATACATCCTAAATATAGAACCATTTATCCAACTGTCCGTCCAGAGCCTCTGGTTTATAGACCGGATACATCCTAAATATAGAACCATTTATCCAACTGTCCACCCAGAGCCTCTGGTTTATAGATCGGATACATCCTAAATATAGAACCATTTATCCAACTGTCCCTCCAGAGCCTCTGGTTTATAGACCGGATACATCCTAAATATAGAACCATTTATCCAACTGTCCACCCAGAGCCTCTGGTTTATAGACTGGATACATCCTAAATATAGAACCATTTATCCAACTGTCCATCCAGAGCCTCTGGTTTATAGACTGGATACATCCTAAATATAGAACCATTTATCCAACTGTCCATCCAGAGCCTCTGGTTTATAGACCGGATACATCCTAAATATAGAACCATTTATCCAACTGTCCGTCCAGAGCCTCTGGTTTATAGACCAGATACATCCTAAATATAGAACCATTTATCCAACTGTCCACCCAGAGCCTCTGGTTTATAGACCGGATACATCCTAAATATAGAACCATTTATCCAACTGTCCATCCAGAGCCTCTGGTTTATAGACCGGATACATCCTAAATATAGAACCATTTATCCAACTGTCCATCCAGAGCCTCTGGTTTATAGACCGGATACATCCTAAATATAGAACCATTTATCCAACTGTCCATCCAGAGCCTCTGGTTTATAGACCGGATACATCCTAAATATAGAACCATTTATCCAACTGTCCGTCCAGAGCCTCTGGTTTATAGACCGGATACATCCTAAATATAGAACCATTTATTCAACTGTCCATCCAGAGCCTCTGGTTTATAGACCGGATACATCCTAAATATAGAACCATTTATCCAACTGTCCATCCAGAGCCTCTGGTTTATAGACCGGATACATCCTAAATATAGAACCATTTATCCAACTGTCCATCCAGAGCCTCTGGTTTATAGACCGGATACATCCTAAATATAGAACCATTTATCCAACTGTCCATCCAGAGCCTCTCGTTTATAGACCGGATACATCCTAAATATAGAACCATTTATCCAACTGTCCATCCAGAGCCTCTGGTTTATAGACCGGATACATCCGAAATATAGAACCATTTATCCAACTGTCCATCCAGAGCCTCTGGTTTATAGACCGGATACATCCTAAATATAGAACCATTTATCCAACTGTCCATCCAGAGCTTCTGGTTTATAGACCGGATACATCCGAAATATAGAACCATTTATCCAACTGTCCACCCAGAGCCTCTGGTTTATAGACCGGATACATCCTAAATATAGAACCATTTATTCAACTGTCCATCCAGAGCCTCTGGTTTATAGACCGGATACATCCTAAATATAGAACCATTTATCCAACTGTCCATCCAGAGCCTCTGGTTTATAGACCGGATACATCCGAAATATAGAACCATTTATCCAACTGTCCACCCAGAGCCTCTGGTTTATAGACCGGATACATCCTAAATATAGAACCATTTATTCAACTGTCCATCCAGAGCCTCTGGTTTATAGACCGGATACATCCTAAATATAGAACCATTTATCCAACTGTCCATCCAGAGCCTCTGGTTTATAGACCGGATACATCCTAAATATAGAACCATTTATCCAACTGTCCGTCCAGAGCCTCTGGTTTATAGACCGGATACATCCTAAATATAGAACCATTTATTCAACTGTCCATCCAGAGCCTCTGGTTTATAGACCGGATACATCCTAAATATAGAACCATTTATCCAACTGTCCATCCAGAGCCTCTGGTTTATAGACCGGATACATCCTAAATATAGAACCATTTATCCAACTGTCCATCCATTTCCACACAAGAAAATTTTGTGAAAATTATGCACTGTCAACTAAAAACATTTATGACCGCTGAGCATGAGAGAGAAAAATCGAAGGATATTTCGTCCGATTTTCGTAAAGTGTGTACGAGCCTTTACAGATGGGTTCACACTGCCAAATGTTTCTCAGGGCTGCAGTTCTGCTGAGATCCACAAGGTGGCGATCTCTCTTATACCAGGTCAGGAAGTCAGGAAGTGATGTAAGTCAGACAGGAAGTGATGTAAGTCAGTCAGGAAGTGATGTAAGTCAGACAGGAAGTGATGTAAGTCAGACAGGAAGTGAAGTGAGTTACAGACAGGAAGCTCCATGTGGGAGGAATTATAGAGAAGACATTGCTGGAAGTATCAGCGGAGGAGGTAATGAGATTGTATTTTATCATATCTCCCATCACTCTCCCTTGTAGGACTCCATATTTCTCAGCGGCGTGTAGTGTGTGACTGTGCGGGAGAGATAGGAAGTGGTTGAGGCAGGGAGAGGATCGTGATTTGCAGTTCATCAGACAGTGCAGTGTAGTCAGCAGTGTAGTCTAGGTAAGACATTGCTAGCAGTCAGTTAGGCAGGGAGAGAGATTTGTGCTTTTTACAATTTAATAGATCAGATAGTGAAGTGTATTCAGCAGTGCAGTATATACCACAAAGTACTATATATATATATAAAGTGCAGCGCAGTCAGTGCAAAACTGATATAGTAGATAGATAGACACAAGCTAGACAGTGGATTGGACAGACTCAGTGGACTGGTGGACAGACACTACTACTACACTTTCAAATCAATACTCCCAGTTAAAGAGGTTGTGAACCCATGAAAGTTTTTTTTTTCTGTAACCTGAAAGAGAAACACATAATGAGCTAGTATGCATCGCATACTTGCTCATTATGAAATACTTGCCTAAGAACGAGCCCCCACCGTTCCACCCATTCACCTGTATGACGGGCGACATGTCCAGTCGCCCGTCTTCCAGGATCGCGGCATCCGGCTATCTGATTGGCCGGAGCCGCGGTGACGTCACTCCCGTGCACGCGCGCGGGAGCCGACGGTCATGGCACGAGGCTCTGAAGAAACGGCACCAGCGGCCGTTCCTTCTGAGCGCATGCGCCAGTGACGTCACTGGCTGCATGTAAGGTAAATATCTCCTAAACGGTACATGTTTAGGAGATATTTACAGTACCTATAGGTAAGCCTTAAAGCGGTTGTATCCCGCTTTTTTACACTTTTACCTACAGGTAAGCCTATAATAAGGCTTACCTGTAGGTACAAATAATATCTCCTAAACCGGCACGGTTTAGGAGATATTTACAGTGCATGCAGCCGCTCGAGCGAGCGGCGCATGCGCTCTGAAGGTCCGGGGGGACCTTCAATTAACTTGCCGGGAGCTTGCCGGGAAAAATCACTCCCGCGCGCATGCGCGGGAGTGACGTCATCGCGGCTCCGGCCAATCAGCGCGCTGGAGCCGTCTCTTCCGGCCAATCAGCGCGCCGGAGCCGCCGAACCCGGAAGAGACGACGAGGGATCATGGCAGCGCCCGCATCGATGTCCGGGGGTCCGTGTCGGGGCTTCGTTTTAAGGTAAGTTAAACATAATGGGCTAGTATGCGATGCATACTAGCTCATTATGCCTTTGTCTTGCAGGTTTTTTTTTTTTTTTTTTTTTTTTTTTACAGGGTTTACAACCGCTTTAATATAGGATCACCTATAGGTAAAAGTGTCAGAGGAGGGTTTACTTCCTCTTTAAGTAAAACACTATTATAGTGCAGAAAGCAGAACATTTCAGCATGTTCACCAGCTAACCACTTAAGCCCCGGAAAATGTTACCCCCTTCCTGACCAGACCCCTTTTTTCAACTTGGCACTTCGTGACTTTAACTGACAATTGCGTTGTCATGCAATGCTGTACCCAAACGAAATTTACGTCTTTTTTTCCCACAAACAGAGCTTTCTTTTGGTGGTATTTGATCACCTCTGCTCTTTTTATTTTTTGCAATATTAATAAAAAAAGAGCGAAAATTTTGCGAAAAAATTACATTTTCAACTTTGTCTTTTAAAAAATATCCAATATACTCAATTTATGTCATTTTTTTTGGCCAAAATATATTTAGCTATATGTCTTTGACAAAAAAAAAATCAATGAGCGTATTTTAATTTCAATAGGTTTTTATTGAATATTGCAGAGTACAACAGAGAACATGTGCATCGAAAATAACATACATAACACAAGATGCTCTATTCGTATCAAGGAGCAATGCGAGTCACATTACAGCCGTGTGTTCAATCCAAGAGCCAATGGGAGGGGAGGGCGATAGGAGGACCCAACCCGGCCGGCGCCAACCCCGGCCCCGCCCGGATCCCTCATCAATGGTCCGGGGGTGGCCGTAGGCCCGCACCAACCCGGAAAGCGCCCCCCCACCCCCCCATTCCTGGTGTCCCCGCCCCCGTCCACAACGGCCCAACATTACCAGAGGTAGAGCATCAACAACATTAAGGCACGAAGAGGTAACAAATGAGAAGAAGAAAAGAAAAAGGTCAACAAAACATACTGTGCAGCTTATTGGCATAACAGATATGACTAAAGATCCAGCTTATTCAGCAAAAATGTATACCCTTGTTAGAATACCATTGCATCCATGGATCCCACAATTTGTATGCTCGATCTGCCGTATTCACTGAAGATGCGAACATCAACTCGTATAAAGCATGAGTGTGCGTAATGCGAATCACCTCAGAGATCCCAGGAATCTCGCATTGCTTCCAGTGTCTGAGAATAGCAAGACGAGAGGCCAGTAGGATATGGACAATTGGTGTCCTGCAGTGGGCCAAGACGCCCTCTATTCCCAACGAACAGACCGCTAGTTCAGGAGTCAATAATACTGGGGAACCCGTTACTTGATTTATGATTGCCGATACTTTGTCCCAAAGCCTTCGAGCTTTCGGGCAGTCCCATAGAATGTGGATTAATGACCCTACTCCTCCGCATTGTCTCCAACATAGGGGAGAGGCCTGGGGTGCAAAACTAGCAATGCGTTTGGGAGTCATGTACCACCTCAGGTTGATCTTTTGCGTCATTTCCCACATGTTAGAGCTCTTAGTGGCCGCAAACGTATGGGAAAGAGACTTCTGCCATGACGCGTTGGAGAACGACTTCCCAAAATCCGCCTCCCAGGCGACATAAGGAGGAGACTTAAGGAATGTGTCCTTATCCTGTAGCCTACTGTAGAACAACGAAATCCCCTTCAGGGTAGTATTTTTAGCCGTTAGGAACTGCACCACTTGCCAGGGCAGGTGCAAGGGGGGCACTATTTGGTGACGTAGAAGATGACTGATTTGGGAATATCGGAAGTATTCCTCGGGGGGAAGATTAAACTCAATTTGAAGCGATCGGAAAGTTTTAACCGCCGGGCCCACCATAAGATCATCTATATGGGATATGCCTTTCGCTTGCCAAGAGGCAATGTGTAGGTTTGGGATCATTGACGGGAGACTGGTTATGGGCACCAATATAGGAGCACACAAGCAACCCCCCACATCGAGCTGTGCGAGCCTCCGCCAAGAGGTCGTCGCAGCCACCATAGTCGGTGGAAAATTACCGGCTAGACGTGCTCCAAGTCGAGTTGCTAATAGGAAGCTACGCAGGTCCCTATTAGGCACATATGAGCTTTCCATGTGAACCCACAGTAGATCCCCATTGTGGTGGAACCAAGGCCTAAGGGAGGAGAGAACCACAGCATCGTAGTAGTCTCTAATAACCACCATCCCCACTCCCCCTGCCCTCTTGTGACGAAAGGATTTGGTGAAGGAGCAGCGCGCCTTCTGTCCCTTCCATAGATACTTACTCAGCAGTGATTGTGCAGATCTAAAGAAGGAGGTGGGTACCGGGATGGGGAGGGTTCTGAATAAATATAGTAGCTGGGGTAACACTATCATCTTGAAAGAGGCAAGTCTCCCTGACCAAGAGAGTTCAGTACGCCCCATCTTATTGAGCCTACTCTGCATATACTCGAGAAATGGAGTATAGTTGGCCTTAACCAAACCAGCTGTATCTGGTGTAAGGGTAATTCCCAAATACTTGATCCCTTTCTCGGCCCACTCATATGGGAAAGAGGACATCAATCTAGCCTTCACCCCCCGAGGGACTCCAATCGCCAAGATATTTGACTTGGATGCGTTGACTTTGTAATATGAAATACCATTGAACACATTCAATACGGAGTGCACCGAAGCCAGGGAACGTTCCACATCAGTCAACATTAGGATGACGTCATCAGCGAACAAGCTGATTTTGTGCATCCTGCCGTTGATACATATGCCTGAGATTGCAGGGCTCGACCTAATATAGATCGCCAGGGGTTCCATTAGCAAATCGAAAATTAGCGGGGAGAGGGGGCACCCCTGCCTCGTGCCATTGGTTATGGGGAAGGCGTCGGACAGAACCCCGGAGGCCAGCACTCTAGCGCTGGGGGAAGTGTAGAGCGCCATAATTGCAGAGTAGATATGTATAGACGAACTTACTAGAGACATCCGCAAACTGGACTCGGCAAACATAGCCTCTCCCTCTCCCTCCAATCAAAAGGAGGTGGCACGGAAACGCTTGGAGCTGAGATCCCTCCTGCTGGACAGATTTGAACTGGCCAATAGAAGATTGAATATGACATATTATGCCTCCGGTAATAAGGCCGGTAGGATGCTGGCTGGACGGCTGAGGGGATTACGGCATAAGACTAAAATCCCTTATCTACTCCACCCTAGCACCAAACAGCGAATACAACACCCCCGGGACATAGCGGAAGAATTTAAATCGTTCTATAGTTCATTATATAATCTGCGCTCAGACGCGGAAACCCCTCAGCCAACGCAGCCGTTGATAGATGAATTTCTGGCCAAATTAAACATTCCCAAGTTAGATCTTGACATGCTAAGCTCCTTGAACGCCCCTTTCACCGTCCCTGAAATCACTCAGGTTATAGCTACCCTCCCTGCCAATAAATCCCCAGGCCCAGATGGTTTCTCGGGGGAATATTACAAAACCTTTCCTACCCTCCTGGCCCCACACATGGAATCATTATTTAATGCTGCCGCTGCCTCTTCGACCTTCCCTACAGAAATGCTTAGTGCCACCATTGTTACGCTGCCGAAGCCGGGGAAGGAACCCGTATCTCCCCAAAATTTTCGTCCTATTTCGCTACTAAACTGTGACTTAAAAATCTACGCTAAACTCATAGCGAATAGACTAATGCACATAATGCCATCCATTGTCCATCCAGACCAATCTGGATTTATCAAGAACCGCCAGGCAAACGACGCCACTCGTCGGCTCCTGAATGCGATTCATGCGATGGGCACTACGAGAACGCCTTCTCTGCTCCTTGCGTTGGATGCAGAGAAGGCGTTCGATAGAATCCACTGGGTGTACCTGGCCAGGACTCTGCAAGCGTTCGGGTTCACGGGACATATCTACTCTGCAATGAGCGTATTTTTATTGGTTTGCGCAAAAGTTATAGCGTCTATAAACTATGGTGTAAATACTGAAATTTACGCAGCTTTAATTTCTGACTGCCTATCTCATTTCATGAAGTGCTAAAATGGCGGGGCAGTACAAAACCCCCCCAAACTACCACTTTTTGGAAAGTAGACATCCTAAGGAATGTTCTGAGAGGCATGTTGAGCTCATTGAATATTTCATTTTTTTGTCACAGGTGTTTTAAAAATGACTAAAAAAAAATTATTTTTTTTTTTTACACAAAGTGGTCATTGAAATGATATATTGCTCACACATGCCATGGGTATATGTGTAATTACACCCCAAAATATATTCTGCTGCTTCTCCTGAGTACAGGGATACCACATATGTGAGACTTTTTGGGAGCCTAGCAGTGTACGGGAGCCCGAAAACCAATCACCACCATCAGAATTTCAAAGGGCGTACATTTTTCATTGCATTTTCTCACTACCTATAACAGTTTAGGGGGCCCTGAAATGTGAAGATACCACAAAACCCCCCAAATGACCCCATTTTGGAAAGTAGACACCCCAAGCTGTTTGCTGAGAGGCATGGTGAGTCCATGGAATATTTTATATTTTGCCACAAGTTTTGGGAAAATTACAATTTTTTTTTACACAACGTTGTCACTAAAAGGATAAATTTCTCACACATGACATGGGTATATGTGGAATGGCACCCCAAAATACATTCTGCCGCTTCTCCTGAGTATGGGGATGCCCCATGTGTGAGACTTTTTGGGAGCCTAGCTGTGTACAGGACCGCGAAAACCAATCAACACTCAGGTTTTCTAATGGCGTAAATTGTGCATGTCACCTCTGCACTACCTGTCACAGTTTCGGAGGCCCTAAAATTCCAAGATAGCACAAAACCCCCCCAAATGACCCCATTTTGGAAAGTAGACACCCCTAGATATTTGCTGAGAGGCATGGTGAGTCCATGGAATATTTTATATTTTATATTTTGCTACAAGTTCTGGGAAATATATATATATATATTTATATTTTTTTTTTTTTTTTTTTACACAAAGTTGTCAGTAAATTATATATTGCTCACACATGCCATGGGTATATGTGAAATGACAACCCAAAATACATTCTGCTGCTTCTCCTGAGTACAGGGATACCCCATGTGTGAGACTTTTTTGCAGTCTAGCCGAGTACAGGACCCCGAAAACCAGTCCCCACTTTCAGGCTTTCCAAGGGCGTAAATTGTTGATTTCTCCTTTCATCCTTCCAGGACGGCCTACATATGAGAGATTGTGGCTCCGCCTCACAGGAAACACAACTAATTTGCAGCTGTTAAAAAGGTCCCACCCATCCTTGAGCTCCAGTTCAGTTGTGTTTCCAACCTCACATCGGAACGTTTGTTTTTTTTACTAACCTAAGGCAAATGACTGTCTGAGAGGTACCCCTGGAAGGCAGCTTCGGTCGGCCTAATAGCAGGTTCCTCCCTAGCTGTGTCCTGGAAACAGGAGCTTTCAGGTCGCCAAACATGCCAGGTAGTGCGGTTTGCCTTACAGTGAAGGTCCCTCATACCTGAAGTCCTGTTGTCTCTGCAGGAAAGTCTCCTCCATTAGCTACATTGACGGTAAGGATTTCGAATTTCCCGCCAGTAGGTGAGCCTCAAGCCTCGCTATGGAAACCGGAAGTTTCGGCGGAAAAGGCGGAGCGGGTGATACCCGGAAGAGGCGCAGCGTGGAGGAGACGCCGGGTCCATGTGAGCTCAGCACTAGTGACATGGCTGATTATCCGGCTACGAGAGGGCTGAAGCCCCAGAAAGAGACACGAGCATCCGCAATCCCTACAGAAGAAAAAGCGGCAACGCAGGTGGCGTCAGGAACGGGTAAGTGATACCGGTGGCGGGCCGACTGCTGTCTATTGCAATGACAGGCATGCCTTGCCATTTTCCTGAATGTTAGCCGTAGTGGTGGACAAGAAGGCTATTGTGTCACATTATGGTGTCTCTTTTTTTCTTGTCTTCTTGTGTTTACACACGTCTGCCACCGGCACAGGAAGCCCCTGCCAGACCCCTTTCCACAGTTAGCACTAGCATGTCTAGGAAATGTGGGAACTGTGGGGTCAGGTTGTCTAAGTCTTACTTAAAGCCCTTATGCCATACTTGTATTAATAAGTTAGCAGGGCAAGAAGCATCAATCCTTATGAAAGATTTTCTTAAATCTATGCAAGAGGAAATGTTAGCTACTATTCAGTCATTCAGGACTACAGCAGCTATCCCTCAAGTCCCAGCAGAGGAAGTATCGAAAGATAGCTTATCCTCCCAGGACAGTGGGTGGTCAAGAGGACCCTCATCCCTCTGGTCAGAGTCTCAAACCATTCCCTCAACTCAAGTCAGGGAACAAGAGAATCCAGGGGAAGGCACTAGTTACATAGGAGATCCTTCCAGTTCGGATAAGGACTCAGAAAGTAACAGTGAGGGGGAAAATGGAAACAAAAATCTTTTTTCCTTGGAATATATGCAGGGTCTACTTAAAGTGGTACATGACACTGAAGGAATCCCTACCCCAGTGAAGGAGTCTTCCTGTAAAGACAAGGTGTACAAAGGCTTGGAAAAAGCCCAGTACAGAACCATTCCCATTCACCAGTCATTAAGACATAATACACCAAGAATGGAAATTCCCTACACATGCCTTATCCAGACCAAAAAGCTGGAAAAGAAGGTATCCCTTTGAGCCTCAAGAATTGGAAGTATTTACAAAAAATCCTAAACTTGATGCTCCTCTGGCACAACTATCAAAAGGAACAGACTTATCCTTTGAAAATGCCGGGCATATTACAGATCCTATGAATCGCAGGATTGAATCCTTATTAAGAAAAGCCTGGGATTCTAATGCATATAATATAACTATAGCCTTAGCTGATACCTGTATGGCCAGGAATACAGCAGGAATACAGACTTTTGGCTCAAGGAACTATCAAAACATGTCTGCAATATGGCGGGATCACAAAACCTGATAGATTCCCTTGCCATGATTGGTAAAGCAGCATCCTACCTAGCAGACTCGGCTGTGGAGTCATTAGTAGCATCTGCTAAAACAGCAGCATTAGTAAATTCTGCTAGAAGGGCGCTTTGGGTCAAAGCATGGGAAGGTGATATAGCCTCCAAAGTAAGACTCTGTGCATTACCCTTTGAAGGTTCATTACTGTTTGGTTCAGGACTAGATGATACCTTGTCCAGATCTGCAGAGAAGGGGAAAAAATTTCCCACTAAGAAGAAGGACAAAACCGGAAGATATTCCTTTCGGAACTTCCAGGACAAAAATCAAAAATGGCCGTTCAAGGCCAGGAAAGGTGGTCCTTAAAAGGGAAAACAAGGAACCAAATTGTTGTTCCTTAAACCTGGACCTAAGTCCAAAGAATCCAACTGGCGCAGCATCAGGGTAGGGGGCAGACTGACCCATTTTGCTTCCCAATGGGAAAACATCTCTGCCAGCCCCTACATTCTTCAGATAATCCGGGAAGGGTACCGACTGGAGTTTGTCTCACAACCGGATATAACAGTGACCTATCCCTCGAAAATAGAACAAAAGAGGAAGGCACTGTTAGACGGTGTTCAGGTACTAGCGGAGCAGAGGGTGATTTTACCTGTACCAAAGGGTCAGGCATTTCAAGGCTTTTATTCCCACATATTTGTGGTGCCAAAGCCCTCAGGGAAATTCCGACTAGTTATAAATCTAAAGAAACTAAACAAATTTCTGATATACAAAAATTTCTCCATGGAGAACATTTATACGGTCAGAAAAAATCTGTACCAAAATGTCTTTATGACAACGTTGGATTTAAGAGATGCTTACCTACATGTTCCAATTTATCCGGAACATCAAGCATTTCTCAGATTCGCCATTGTAACGGAAGAAGGCACTGCACATTGGCAGTTCAGAGCTCTTCCTTTTGGCTTGGCAACAAGTCCAAGGATCTTTACAAAAATCTTGGCCGAGGTAGTAGGCCATCTTCACCTACAAGGCCTAAAGTTGATCCCGTATCTGGATGATATGTTGATCTTTGCAAGATCAGAAAAACAGGCTATGGCAGACACCCAAAAGGTGATGTCAGTGGTAGGATGGCTATTCAATTTGGAGAAATCCTCAATACAGCCAGCACAGGTCCAACTGTATCTAGGATACAAAATAGATACCAGACTCAAAAAACTCTTTCTCCCAAGGGAAAAGGTGGAAAAAGTGGTCTCGGCAGTAAGAAACATCTGCTCTCATCCTTGCTGTTCCAGGAGACAGATCATGCAGGTTCTAGGGCTAATGACAGCATGTATTCCAGCTGTAGAATGGGCCCAACTACATTCAAGAGACCTCCAATTCTTTCACCTGGCCTCTTGAAACAAGAGACAGGACTCCATAGATGAAAAAGTTACATTGTCCCCACAAGTAATTTGGACACTAAAATGGTGGACAGTCCCCCAAAACCTAGAGAATGGGCGACTATGGGGTCAAGAGCTACCCGTAAGGATCACCACGGATGCCAGTGCCGAGGGGTGGGGAGCTCACCTAAAAGAAGCACGAACCCAGGGTACCTGGGATTCGGGGCTGAGTCAAGCCTCCTCCAATTACAGGGAACTGAAGGCTGTGGAAAAGGCCTTAAAAGCCTTTGAGAAGGACATTCTAGGGAAAGAAGTCCAGGTCCATTCAGACAACGCTACAGCAGTAGCTTACCTGAATCATCAGGGGGGGACCAGATCGAGCTCACTGCTAAAATTAGCTCAGAAGACACTGGGCTGGGCAGAAAAGAGAGTAATTTCCCTTTTAGCCATGCACATAAAAGGGAAGGACAACTGGGAAGCGGACTTCCTCAGTCGTCATCACATCAAACAGGCAGAATTGGAATTGAACCCCATAATTTTCCAACGCCTGGTCCAAAAATTTGGTCAACCGGAAGTGGACATGTTTGCCACTCGGCAGAACCGAAAAGTAGAACAGTTCTTTTCTCTGACAAAACAGAAGGATATGCTGGGCTTGGATGCCCTAGCACAACCTTGGCCCTTCAGGCTAGCCTATGCCTTTCCCCCACAGAATCTAATATCGAGAGTTCTGCAGAAACTCAGCGGATGGCCGCAACTACGCCTCATCCTAGTCACACCTGGGTGGCCAAAAAGAACGTGGTTTGCAACCCTGGTATCCCTATCAGTGACAGTACCATGGAAACTACCAGAAATTCCAGACCTGTTACTACAAGGACCTCTGATTCACCCCAGACTGCAGTTTTTTCAATTAACAGCCTGGGTAGTGAACGCCAAATATTAAAAGAAAAAGGATGCTCAGACAAAGTCATTGAGACCCTCCTTTCAAGTAGAAAGCCAGTAACTAGGAAAATTTATTCCAAAATCTGGAAAACATTTTGTACTTGGCAGAGTCCGAAGAAGGATTCCTCTGCCTCAATCCCAAGGATCCTGGATTTTTTACAGGATGGGGTAGATAAGGGGGTGGCGGTGAACACCCTTAAAGTACAGGTAGCGGCACTTTCTGTTTTTTTAGACAAAAGTTTGGCCAAAGAACCTTTAATTAAGAGGTTTCTGTTAGCCCGGGGAAGAGTATCTCCACTTAACAGAACTAATGTTCCAGCCTGGAACTTGACGCTAGTACTAGAGACATTATCTAGTGAAGCATTTGAACCTTTGAACAAAATTAGTTTAAACATTTTGTCAATTAAGTTAACATTTCTGTTGGAAATCACCACAGCCAGGAGAGTGGGAGATTTACAAAGCTTATCCATAAAAGAACCTTTTATGCGAATTCTCCAAGACAGGGTGATTCTTAAACCAGATCCACAGTACCTACCCAAGGTAGTGTCATCTTTTAATAGGAATCAAGAGATGGTTCTCCCATCCTTCTGTGAGAAACCTAAATGTGCAAAAGAACAAAAATTCCATTGCTTAGATGTAAGAAGATGCCTTCTAGCATATTTAGAAAGAACCAAGGGCTTTAGAAGATCTAGCCACCTATTGGTTCTACATTCTGGACCAAGGAGGGGATTACAAGCATCAAAACCCTCAATCTCTAGGTGGATTAAACAAGCCATTAGTATGTCATATAAGGTGTCAGGTACCCCCACACCAACAAGTCTAAAGGCACATTCCACAAGGGGCATGGCAACTTCCTGGGCCGAAAAAGCCGGAGCATCCTGGGAGCAGATCCGCCATGCCACCACCTGGTCCAGCCAAGATACCTTCCTAAAGCACTATCGTGTGGAATTACTGTCGCAACAAGACCTTGCCTTTGGCAGAAAGGTTTTACAGGCAGTGGTCCCGCCCTAAGGTAGGCCAGTATGGATTCCTTTATTATCCTCTCATATGTAGGCCGTCCTGGAAGGATGAAAGGAGAAAACTTACCATTAGTATACTGGTAACGGCCTTTCTCTTAATCCTTCCAGGACGGCTGGCCTACTTCCCGACCAAGATGGTGGTGAGTTCTAAAAAATATGTATATATATGTATATATGTGTAGCTGTATGTTATTGAATAACTATATTCCTTGAAAGTTCGGTTGGAAAGCTACTTTTCTATTACTGAAGCTCAAGGATGGGTGGGACCTTTTTAACAGCTGCAAATTAGTTGTGTTTCCTGTGAGGCAGAGCCACAATCTCTCATATGTAGGCTGTCCTGGAAGGATTAAGAGAAAGGCCGTTACCAGTATACTAACGGTAAGTTATTTCTGTCTATTTTTCTGTACATTATGCAGGGGTGTGGCCCACATTTTACGGCACTTGTTTTTGCAAGATTCGCCTCCTGTTCATAAAACTATCCAAAATGAACCCATCTCTCTCACCACTTTGTTGGAGAGAGTGCGGAAAAATTGACACACTTCAACATTTCTTATGGGAATGGCCCTCTCTAACAAGTTTTTGGAATGCCATATTCAAATGTATAGCATCCACCACGGGTATACTATCCCACCCTAGACCAGGATTAGCCCTTTTGAATCTCAATATAGAACACTACCCGCCCAATTTTCGACAAATGGTCCTTCACCTCCTCCTAGCTGCCAGAACCTTAATATTGCGTAAATGGAGAACCATAGACACACCAAATATCTCTGAAACAATATGTTTAGTAAATGAAAATTATAAACTGGAAAAAGCTCTTTCCCTAAATGCTCTATCTTATCAAGTTTAATAAAGCCTGGCTGGCATGGCCTTATAAACCACAGTAAGTAATAACTAAATGACTAAAGTTTTTATGTACTACTACCCATATAGGGGGGAGGGGGGGAGTGGTGGCTTCGTCGCCCGGCTCGGTGACATTGTTCCCCTTGGGTCTCTGAGCTGGGTTGGTAGGGGCTACCTCTTCTCTTCTCTTCCCATCTCAAAGTCTGAACTACAATCCCACCATTAAGTATATGTTTTTCTCTTGCATATAAATTTGCTATTGATATCTACTGTTGTAATGCTTTACTGACGACCATTGAAATGAAGCTCCACTGTCCTGTTATTTCCCCTGTTATCTACATCCAGTTGATGTAACTTTGTTGTTATTGTTATTTTTGATAAAACTAATAAAAATCTATTGATTGAAAAAAAAAAAGATTTGCCTCCTGTTGATTCCAAAGAGGTTTGCATTTAAAGCCTAGTACACACGCAACGAATTTCCGCCGACCGGTCGTCCGTCTTTTGTCCAGAGTGGTGTCTGTTGGTTGGAATGTGCTCTAGACTGCACACAAATTTTCCCGCATGACAGAATTCTACTTCAGAAGTGATGTCATGTGTTGGATTGCTTTCTATGTGTTCTTTCATCTCTGAGCATGCCTAGTCTTGCTCGTAAGATTTTTCCCCATCGAAATCTGATGAGACGAAAATCGGACGTGTTTTGATGGTCGACAAAAATTATATAGCCTGCACACCAGGATTTTTTCGGCCGAAAAGTCAGAGTCGGTTGTCGGAAGCACCATACTAACAAGCCGAAAATCGGCAGATCGGTTGTCGGACGAAAATTCCCGGCCAAATTTCTTCTCGTGTGTACGGGGCTTTAGTCTGCAGTTTTTAGAATTTTAAACACACTTGGACTTCCGGTTTTGGCGCCCCGAATGCTGTAGCCGCGTCTTCCCTCGGCTCCCTCGGCAGGACTTAAAACTGGCATAATACATCAGCCCTGCACCTCCACGAGCCCCGACGCTCCTCCCCGCCACTTCGGGCACACACGCTCCTTATCTGGGAACCGGCCATGGATAAATTCCTGGAGAAAACCGGCTCGCGAGCGCCGCGGAGACCCCCGCAAAATCGAGGCTGCGGTCTTGGCCCACCCGCCGGAAGTGGCGGACGTTTCTGGCATGGACACTTCGGCTTCCACACCTGCCACGGTGCCCACCCTGGGGAACCCCCAATCCGACCGGATCGCTCAGGCGGTAGTTGCTCTCCTTTCCCCCACAATTACTGCTGCAGTGCAGACAGCAGTTGCTGCAGGGATGCAAGATATTAAAAAGCAGCTCTCTGACCATACCATTCGGCTGCAAGAAGTGGAACACAGGGTCTCCAATATAGAGGAAGAGGTCTATCAGTCCCATCACTTCAAGCAGGCACAGGACAAGACCAATTAATTTGTTTTACAGAAGCTAGAGGACTTATAAAACAGAGCCAGGAGAAGTAATCTCCATTTTATTGGAATTCCTGAGACCATGCCTCCTTCCGCCACCCCGGACTTATGGGCCAAGAAAATTCCAGAAGCCTTGGGTATTCAGGGCGTATGCGTGGTGGAAAGGACTCACCGCATGGGGATGCTTTCATCCGATCGATCTACCCCGCGACCGATCATAGCAAAGTACCTCAACTATGCTGACAAATCGGCGATTCTTCAGAGATTCTGCCAATCTAAATCTTTCCAGCTCGACGGGATGAAGATCCTCATCTTTGCTGATTACTCGGTGGAGGTGGTCAAAAAGTGCAAGACCTTCCAAACAGTCTGCTCAAAGCGTCACCAGGCGCAGATCAAATTTACTCTGGCATATCCTGCCATCCTCCGACTGCGGACCCCATCCGGCGAACAGCTGTCCTTCCAGGACCCCTCGGAAGCGGAATCCTTTCTACGCTCCCAACATTTGGATGTTCCTGGATCCCTTGCCCCAAAACCTTCATCAGTATCTCGCCCTTTCGACCAACGGAGCCCCCGCAAAGAATCTCCTAAAAGGCAAAAATACTCGGAGGCAGTGTCAGGTCATCGCTCACACCCGCCACGCTGACCTTCTGAACGTAAGATGCAGACTTTCCCTTTTTATTCCACGTTTTCTCATGGATGATCTTGGGTGCTGACCCACTGTAATTTTTTGTTTAAGTTGCAGTTTTGGTCGCTGTGGGCAGCCTAGGACACATCCGCTGTAATTGGCGTGCTCGCCGCTTTGCGGCAGGTTTTGTCCTATTTATATGCATTCCTGCTACTCTTTGTCGTTAATGTTTTCTCGTTTTTTTTTTCCTAACATTGTGCTAGTTCCGGTGTTCTAATGTTTGCGTATGCTGTAATTGTGGCCCCCCCGGGTGGACTCCGTCTAGACTAACTCACTCCTGATGCCATCAGTTTAGACCATGGTGTTTGGATGGCAGTCACCTGGACTTGCCTTAGTCTGGCCAAGGGTTTAGCCGCTCCCCACAGTACAGCATCCAGAAAAAAGTGAAGTCGCAGAATGCGCTTTATATGTTTTTCATATTATCTGTTATATTTCTTGGTACTACCTTGTTGTTTCCCTTATCCCTCCTATACTTACCTAGACCCACGGTTGGGTCCATCCATCCCCCCTCCATGTCAACCAGCCACAGTACCCAATCCGCCTGAGGTCACGGTAGGCCTGCAGCTCCCTGCCTCAGCCCCCTTACCTTATGCAAATTTCCCCTTACCGGCTACACACCCTCTTTTATCTAAACCCCCATGAAAATAATTTCCTGGAATTTTAGGAGTTTGAGGTCCCCCATTAAGAGGATGAAGATCCTGAGACACCTTAAGCGACTTGGGACCGACATCGCCCTCATCCAAGAATCACATCTACAGGCAGAAGACTTTTTTCGCATGCAGAAGTTGTGGGTGGGTGAGGTTCTTGGATCGGCGGCGGCGGGGCGCAGAGCCGGAGTGCTTATATTGATTAACAAACGTCTTTCCTATGACATTCAGTCCCACAAAGGTAGATTTATCTCTGCCCATCTCAAAATCGGTAACAGAGAGCTTTTGCTTTTAAATGTATATGCTCCCAACTGCCCTGACCAATCCTTTTTATCGGGACTTGTCCTTGTTCCTTCTCCGTTCTCCAAAAACCCCCCACCTGATCGGCGGTGATTTCAATGCCATCATGGACCCTCTGTTAGACAAACCAAAAAGTAGGCCCACAACCCCTCGTCGATCTACGCCTTCGGTCTCACCTTTAGCTGCAACGGTAGATTCCCTGGGCCTTATAGACATTTGGCGCCTTTGTCACCCCTGTGATAGGGACTATACCTTCTACTCCCATCCTCATAACGTCTTCACGCATATCAATTATTTTTTTTGCTCGGACGTTGTTACCCTGAGGACGGAAGACCCTAAAATCCATGACATTGTCATTTCTGATCACGCCCCTATATCGCTGACGCTTGATCCACCGGATAGACAGAGTGAATCCCCTCTATGGAGATTCCCTGGCTATCTGAACAATAACGCTGACTTCTGCTCCTTTTTAAAGCAGGCCTGGTCTGAATACTCGGTAGATAATGCCCTCCACGTTTCTGACCCTAACTTTTTCTGGGAGGCTGGTAAAGCCTTCCTGAGAGGGAAAATTATATCATATGCCTCGGCATATAAAAAATCGACTACCAAGCAATACAATCTAGCCAGTAAACGCCTATGATGTGCCCAACGGGAACTCCTATCCCATGACTCTCCGGCCCATACAGAAGAATGGAAAAATGCCTTTGACCTGTGGGCAGACAAACTTGAAAACCTAAAACACGCCCACTTTTCGGCTACCTTGCATAAATTTGGCAACAAGGCTGGGAAGTTGCTTTCTAGACTCAGCGGAGCCCCCTACAAACCCACCCATATCACCTCCATTAGAGACCGAACGGGTATGGTGCACTCAACCCCTCCAGGGGTGAAAAGTATTCTACTCGAGTTTTACACCTCCCTATACCCCTCTGATCCCTTTGATGCTGCCCAGGCCCATTTCTTTCTTAATAAGGTGTTGCTCCCCTCGGTTTCCACCGACCAATTGGAAATGTTGAACGCTCCTATATCTCTCTCAGAAATCCAGACCACAGTTAAAAGCCTAGCCCCCAACAAAGCTCCTGGTCCAGATGGACTCACTGGAGACTTTTACAAAACCGTACTAGATAGTGTGGCACCCACATCTGGTCTGGAGTTTCCTACCCACCTACTGGTAACCAGGCGGTGATTAAACTTCTGGCCAAGAAAGGCAAGGACCCCCTAGAACCTGGTTCGTATAGGCCTATTTCCCTTTTGAATCTCGATGTCAAGATACTGTCTAAGATTATTGCTTCTAGACTGGCCCAAATCATGCCCTTTTTAATACACCCGGCACAATCAGGTTTCACCAAGGGCAGATCAGCTGCTTCTAACCTCCACAAAGTCCTATTCGCTCTGGACCAGGCTATAGTTCAGCCGGTGGAGGATCTGGCGATCATAACCCTGGATGCGGAGAAAGCTTTTGATAACGTTAACTTTGACTGGCTTTTGATGGTTCTTACAGCCTTCGGCTTCTCTGGGCCCTTCACGCATGTTATCAAAGCCATGTATGCTTCTCCTGCAGCCAGGCTCTGGGTGGCCGGATCCCTCACCGAAGAGTTCCGTCTATATAAGGGTACGAGACAAGGCTGCCCCCTATCCCCGTTTCTTTTCAACTTAGCCCTGGGACCCCTCTCCAGATATCTCCTTGATGTAGCTCCGCTCCATGGGATCAGGATCGACTCCCAGGAACTCTGCATATCTCTTTTTGCGGACGATATACTAATTTTCACCCGTTACCCCGCTATAGATATGCGCACCATCATCTCTTTTCGATCTATTTAAAACCTGCTCGGGTCTTAGGATTAACTATACCAAAAGTTAAATTCTTCCTTTTGGGCTCCCATCCCACTCCTGCTTGGGCCTCTTCCTCCCCTTTTACTTTGGCGTCTTCCCATATCACATACTTGGGTATAAAGATTGGCAAACTTCCCTTCTCCATCTATTCCCTGAACTATCCCCCACTTTTTAAGAAACTCTGCCAAGAACTTGATAGTTGGATGGATCTGCCTCTTTCGCTCTTGGGTCCGTGTCACTTGGTCAAGATGGTCAGTTTTGCCCGAATTTTATATCCGATGCAAACTATCCCTCTGCTGATTAAACATAAGGACACTAAACAAATTAATAAAGCCATCTCTAAATTTCTTTGGAAGGGTAAAAGACGTATCTCTTTTAGTAAACTCCACCTTCCCAGGAGCGAGGGGGGCATAAACCTGACAGATGTTAGGCTTTATAATCTCTCATGTTTGCTTAGAATAGCTTTAGACTGGGTCTCCAAAACATCACAATACTCTAATTAATTATGCTTTAGAATCACAGATGTCAGCCCCCTACTCATTATCAGCATTACTACACACCAAGTGGAAATCTATGCCACCTCATCTTCAGTACAACATCCTATTGAGAGACACAGTGATAGCGTGGAGAGAAACCAGAAAACGGCTCCATCTCCCCCTACATGTCTCCAAACACTTGCCAATATTGGGAAACCCGGACTTTCTACCAGGATTACACTCTAAAGTTTTTACGGACTGGTCCAAAAAGGGTCTTGTAAACTTCTCGACATGTGCGACCCCAACTTAGGAACACCTTTGGCGATCAAAGTCCTACTAGATCGGTTTCACCTGCCAGTATCCCAGACCTTTTCCATACTCCAATGCTTCAGCTTTCTTCATCCCTCTTGTAAAGAATCCCTCCGGAGGTTTCAAGATCCTCTCACGGACCCACTCTTGGCCACTGGAAAGTACAGTATTTCGGATATATACAAACCGTTTCAACGACTCTCCTCTTACCGACACGCCTCCACTTCAGCATCCAACTGGGCCAAGGACTTCCTGCTAAAGGATATTGTACATAAGATCTTTGAGGGCTACAGAAGGACTATACGTCTGACACCCAATGAAGCCTGGAGAGAAACTCAGCTAAAAATCCTTCACAGAGCACATATCCCTTTTCTTTCCACCAAAGACAACCCACAAGGCAGTGTATGCCCGTACTGCAAAGCTAACAGACCCAACCTCCACCATACATTTTGGTCATGTTCGTTTATCTCCGTCTTTTGGGACCAAGTGCTCTCAAAAGAATTCCTCATCCAGCTCCCAAAGGACCCTCTCCTCCTCATATTTGGATATTGGGACAAACAACTTCAGATATGGACAGACTGCTCACCACCACATCCTCGTTTGTGGATTCTAACGTGTTTACTAGTGGCTCGTAGAGCTATCCTTGCTAATTGGATTTCTCCGGTGAGCCCCTCTCTATCACAGATCTCTCAGGAACTACACAACCTCCTTCTCAAGGACCGACTCAATACGGATTTTAACCATAAATCATCCTCTGATCAATTCACTCTTAAATGGCAGGATTACCAGCAATCACTGCCCAGGGATGTGGTCTCTGGCTCTGTCAGCATCACCTTTCAGTACTCGCTCCCTGGCCAGGACTAGTAGCAGTAGGCAGGATTGGATTAATGTCTAATTTCTAGCTCCCCCCTTCCCCCCTCCCCCCCATTTGTCTTATTCCTTGTTTCCATGTTTTGTTCCCCCCTCCTCCCACTTGCGGGTCACAACTTCTAGGGGTTTACTATGATCCATCCAACTAGGATTCTAGTATATTGGCAATGATGCATTAACCCTGTAATGTCATAAAGTCGTAATTTATTCCGGCTTGCAACCTCATGCTGCTCTTGTACCTATTTTACAGTTTGTTTTGGAAAATTGTTGTTCATCAATTTCCTGCTTTACTATGTATCGTTGATTGGTTTTCAATAAAGTTTATTGGGGGAAAAAAAAAACACACTTGCCGAATACACCTAGATTGTAAGCTCTAAGGAACAGGGTCGTCCAATTCCTCCAGTATTGAATTGTATTGTAACTGTATTGTCTTCCCTCATTGTAAAGCCCTGCATAAACTGCTGGCGCTTTATAAATCCTGTATAATAATAATAATACACCTGTAAATAAAAACCCAAGCACATTCCCCCATCACTAGAAGCACATTTCTCTGAATGAGAACAAAGAATGAGATTCTCCTGCTGGAAATTGTAATAAATTGTCTATTTTATCAGCCAATGGGAATAATATAGTGTCCACAGTAAAATAAAATACAAATATTTAAACCTGTATAATATTGTACATATTGTTTCTATGTATTAGATATATTTAATAATGAATGTTCAAAAAGAAAGAAACTTTATTCAGTCGTTTTTCTTAAAGAATTCTGACTTTTTTTTTTTTTTTTGTACAGGTGGATTTATGAACCACGTTTTCAATCATTTTGGACTTCATCAATTCAGCTGAGCCACATAGGAAATGAGCCATATGGGTGTCTTATGTGACTGAAAGTCTTAATCACAATTTGCTGGAGGATTCATACAGGACACAAGACATATCCGTGTTCTAAAGGCACAAATGCTTTGGATCTTCAAAATTGATCCAGCCACAGAGGACAACTGGAGAGAAGTAATTTCAGTGTTCTGGGAGTGACAATGGCTTTACAGTAAAGTTCAACCTATAAATACATTAGAGAAGTCATTTCAGAAGATATTTATGGTTTGTAATGTGATAAACATTTTACAATGGAAGCAAAACATGTCACACACCAGGAGATTTACAATGGAGAGAAGTCATATCAATGTTCTGAATGTGACAAAGTTTTTACATCAGAGTTAAAGCTTATCACACACCAGAGGGATCACACTGCAGAGAAGCCATATCAATGTTTTGAATGTGACAAAGCTTTTACATGGAAGTCAAATCTTATCGCACACCATATGATTCACAGAGGAGAGAAGCCATATCATTGTTCTGAATGTGGCAAAGCGTTTACAACCAAGCAAGAACTTATCAAACACCAGAGGGTTCACACTGGAGCAAAGCCATATCAATGTTTTGAATGTGACAAAACTTTTACACAGAAGTCACATCTTATCACACACCAGAGGGTTCACAGTGGAGAGAAGCCATATCATTGTTCTGAATGTGGCAAAGCTTTTACAACAAAGGGTTATCTTATCATACACCAGAGGATTCACACTGGAGAGAAGCCATATCAGTGTTCTGAATGTGGCAAAGCGTTTACAACCAAGAAAGATCTTATCACACACCAAAGGGTTCACAGTGGAGAGAAGCCATATTATTGTTCTGAATGTGGCAAATCTTTTACAACAAAGGGTTATCTTATCATACACCAGAGGATTCACACTGGAGAGAAGCCATATCAGTGTTCTGAATGTGGCAAAGCTTTTATGCGGAAGTCAAACCTTATCAAACACCAGAGGATTCACACTGGGGAGAAGGCCTATTAGTGCTCTAAATGTGACAAAGCTAATGTTGGGCTAATATATCACCAGAGGGTTCACAAGCTTTAGTTGCAGAGATGAAACTTTGGGAAAAGGGAGGATATTAAATGACTTGCAAATGCCCCATTAGTTTCACAACCCCAATCTCCTCCAACAATCTAGGGAAGAATTGAAAAGATAAAATGCTACATTAAAAAATACAAACTAACATCTGTGAGCAAACAGGAATGTAATGGATGGATGCACACCTAAAAGGCCTGTGAATATTTCACAGTTTGACATTTTTTCATATAAGCACCAATGATTGAACTGTTTTCCTCACGATTCTCATCTTCATTTTTTTTTTGACTGAAAATAACAAATCTATAGACATAACAGGTGATAAAACGATGTTGCAGAGGGAACTCTGGGAATGATAATGACAGATTGCATTACACATTAAGTTAGCAGACTTCCTGCTGTTGGTCTTATGTATGAATTGTGTTCTGATATTTACTGTCCTGCTTTAAAAGGTGTAAATGATTGCCCACATCTTTCCTGTAGTAGCCGGGACTACAAACTCATATTAGGATGGATACCTAGTCAAGTGGTTCATTTTTTTTTTGGATTTGGGAGAAACATTTCACATGGTTTCTTAAATGTCAATAATGACACTGCCAAGGGGAGTCTCACTTCACTAACAATAGGAGAGCCAATCACAGGCCAGTAACGTTTCATGCTTTATCAATGTAATTGCAGAATGTTTAATATGCATTTGTCCAATGGATTTCTTGTCCCTCCAGATAACATTTGCTTCTTGTATGGACGGAGAACCCTAAAATGTCTTCTCATCAATTCCACCTATAGCTGTACTTTAGGTTATGTTGCCCCTCCCATATCTGTAAGGGAAAGCCTCAATTTCTCCCAATACTCCCCTGGCCTTCCAGTGAGAAGAAACATTTTCTCTGGAGTGGAAATGTTTTATCCAGTGAGCCCTTCATAGACGGGATGGGGAATCTAAGTAATCTAAGATAATTAGGATGAACCCGTGTACTGGAGTCATGGATCAGATAACCAATGAGACCATTGATGTTATAGCAGAGCTGACAGCAGAAGTGTCTCCATCACCTAAGGTGGTGTCACAGAACTGCATGGCTGCTGACTATCTCTGGGAAGCCCAGGGTGGAGTCTACAAACTGATGTCACTTAGAGAGTGTTTGTACATTTATATTAACTGTATAAACGCAACCCTCTAGTGGGATTTTTAGATCATTAATTACAACATAATTAAAAGTTACTATAAAAAGCTTTATTAGTACGATGCATGTAAAAGAAACATTCGTGCTCGGATAAAATACCAAAGTGGTTGTAGTAATATGGATGAATGTACAGAAATAACCACATTTATCTGTCCTAAGGACTCGTGTGGGAGTCTTTCTCTGTCCACTTTGGTATTTTATCTGAGCACGAATGTTTCTTTTACATGCATTGTACTAATAAAGCCTTTTGTAGTAACTTTTAATTATGTTGTAATTAATGATCTAAAAATCCCCCTAGAGGGTTATTTCTATACAGTTCAGTTACAGGGGATGTGGACATTGCTATCTATCCCCTCCTAACAGCAATATGTACCTCATTATACATATTTTTTTTTTTTTCAAATTGTTATTATTGAGTTTTCTCATAAAGAAATACAGGTAACAAAGAAACAGGGTAAGAAATATAAATTCTGTTGTACTAATAGTCAATATCAAAGAGAGAAAAGGAACATTGGTAGAGAACATCACACGTTAAGTGCATGGTATTGACACAAACAGGAACACCGACGGCTGTTGGTGTTATAATAAAACGGTTGCCCACTGACCCCGGATACCCCTGTTGGGCACAAACTGTATGCCGGGGGGAGTGGAGCCGCTCCTATTCACTTCATGTTTCACTTCAAGTTTTACAATTTGCTCTAAAAATGGGGCCAATTGTCCCATGTCTTTTGGTGTTTCTCCAGGTTTCCAGACTGAACTGCCAAGCAGTATTCATATTTTTGTATCATAGAAATTTGTTGTTTGACTGCTGTCACACTAGGTGCTGTGATAGATCTCCATTTGCGCGCTATCATTAATCTAGCAGCGGATAATATAGTTATGACTAATGGTCTGGTAGACAGGTTGAAAATTTCAATGCCTATGCTCAGGATCGCTAGTGAGGGCGGTGGGGTCAGTAATTGCCCTGTGGTAGAGGATATTAAGGAAAATAATTGATTCCAGTAACTTTTTAAGGACGGACATTCCCATAAGATGTGGAGGAGAGTTCCCTTGTTCGAGCACCCTCTGCAGCAGTGATTATCGTCTACGTTGGAGAACATTGTTAGTTGTGTAGGCGTGAGATACCATCTGTGATGGAATTTTTGGGACAGTTCCCAGTATTTGATACATTTAGTGTATCCATAGTAAAAGACGATTTAGGGGATAAAAATAAGTTCCATGCAGCTATGGCTGCAGCGATGGTTGGGTGTTTAGGATCATGGGCAGGTTGTCCCAATTTATGTGCAAGTAAAACTTAAGTCACCTTGAGGGATACAGAACTGTTCTATATCTCGCCATTGTTTCCTATGCGTGGGTGTGAACCAATGTCTGATCGAGATTTACTGCAAAGTAATAGCCTTCAATATCGGGGAAACTCATACCCACAGCCTGTTTGTGACGTGTGAGAGTTTGATAATTGCATTTAGATTTTTTGTTCGCCCAGACATATGATTTCAAGATTCGCTTAATGCTGTCAAAGAAGGACATTGGTATTTTTATAGGCTATGCTCTGAAGATGTATAGACATTTAGGTAATGTTACCATTTTCAGCGCTGCCGTTCTTCCTGCCCAGGATAGGTATTGTTTGCTAATGTGTTGGAGATCTTTTTTGCACATGTCAAGTAATGGGAGGTAATTATGTGAAAAGTGGGTGGATGTAGTCAGCATCAAATTGATGCCCAAATATGGCATTGTGGACTTAACCCAGTGGAAGGGGAATGTGGCCTGGATGTCTGTTTTCATATGGTCGTTAACATTTAAACCTAAGATGTTAGATTTGTTGTCATTGATTTTGTAGTAAGAAATTTCGTTGAACAATGTAAGTACATCTTGAACTGCTTTCAGGGAAAGAACCGGATCGTTAAGATGTCATCAGCGAATAAGGTTATTTTATATTCCCTATCGGCAATCAGAATTCCCGCAATAGAGTCGATTTCTCTTATTAATTGGGCTAGGGGTTCCATCATTAAGGTAAAGATTAAAAGGGAGAGTGGGCATCCCTGTCTTGTGCCATTTGAAATTTGGAACACATCTAAGAGCTCCCCATCCACGAATACTCGTGCTGAAGGGGATGTGTATAGCGCATTAATTGCCGAGATTATGTTGCCTTGGAAGCCAAATTTTAAAAGGGTTTGGTTGAGATATCCCCAATGGATTCTGTCAAATGCTTTTTCAGCATCTAGCGTTAAAAATAAAGTTGGGGTTTTGTAGATTCTGAGTGATGGATTAGATTAATGATTTTGCGGGTGGCATCTGGGGTCTGTCTGCCTAGTGTGAAACCTACTTGGTCCGGGTTAATCAGGTGAGGTAGGATAGGGTTAAGTCTATATGCTATAATTTTGGCATATAGTTTGACATCTGTGTTCAGCAATGAAATGGGGCAAAAGTTTTGAGGGGATACCGGTTCCTTCCCTGGTTTGGACAGTGTAACAATATTGGCCGACAGCATTTCAGGTGGTATGTTACCGGAGGACACAGCAGCGTTAAAGGTTTTGCACAGATAGGAAGTCAGCTGACTGGAAAATAATTTGTAGTATTCAGCTGAGTACCCGTCCAGGCCAGGAGCTTTTCCATTAGGAAGTGCCAGGATGGCCTTCCTGATCTCCTGTTCTGTAATGCAAGCGTTAAGGTTGTCAAGGTGTGTGGAAGAGAGTGATGGTAATCCCATTTTCAGAAGGAAGTCCAAGATAGTATCGCTGGTGGGTTGTGTGGTGGTGGGGTCAGTGCTTAGATTGTATAAGTTTCCATAGTAAGTACGGAAAGATTCCGCTATATCATTAGGGTGATGTAGTTTACCCTTCGTAATTGGATGTAAGTTGTAAGAGATTTTTTTGTTTGGTTCTCCTGTGTTTTGATTTGTGCTGCAAGAAGCTTACTGGCTTTATTACCAGATGCGTAAAAGGATAGTCTGAGTCGCTGGTAGGTTGCTAGCTCAGACAGTCGGGTGATCATTTCATTATTGACGGCTTCTTCGTCCCAATTGTTGCCCCTCTGAGGGCGGTGTGATGTACATTGGGGTTGAGGCAGCTGAGGGTCCAAGATGCGCCATTGACGCAGGAGTTTCAAGCCTTCTTCCAGTGAATGGATGTTGTAGGAGCGATCATCTTTTGTGACCACTAATTTTGTAGGGTATCCCCACTTGTATGGTATTTGGTGGTTACGTAGTGGTTTGGTGACTGTGGATAGATTTTTCCTTTTCAGCATCGTGTATTGGGAGAGATCTGCGTAAAAGGACAGATTGGCGCATGACCTGGGGTATTTCGTTTTGTCTTTAGTAGCCTTCATTAATTTTTCTTTTATGTGGTAAAAGTGAATGTGGACAATCCTCTTGGCAATTCTTTTGGTAGATGTGAGGGCTTGGGTAGACGATGGATTCTGTCTATGATGAGGTCTTGTGGTTGGGCATCTGGTAGGAAAGAGGCAAGGATCTGCTGGAAGTGCTCCGGGAGAGCTGCTGGCTGTATTGATTCGGGGATCCCCCTTATCTTAACATTGTTCCACCTGGAGCGGTCCTCCAGGTCGGCCACTTTGGCTTTAACCCACTCTAATTCTTCCTCTCTTTCACTGTGGGCATCCACTAATTTATTATATGATGTGGTGAATTCCCCCATCCTGGTTTCAACATGGGTGACTCTGTTGTTTATGGCAGCTATGTCAGTTTTACATTGATGCATCATTGTATAGATATCATTGTGGATGGAAGATTGCAGGGACATGAGCATGTTCTTTAGCGTGGTCTCTAGGACAGGCTGATTCAGAGTAGGGAATTCAGCAATAAGATTATGAGGTATGGCAGGCCCTGGGGGAGGGGAGTGTAACAGGCTCACCTCAGGAAGATCCTCCTCAGACAGCCGAAGTTTGGATTTTGCTGGGCTGCTGGACGGTGTAGAGGATGTGGAGCTACTATGGGCAAGGTTTGTGAAGACCCCCTGAAAGCTCCCCGATCCGCTCGAGATGGGGCTATGCAGAGTGGTCCCGTGGCCGCCGGCGCCATCTTGGAGGTCCGGCCTATGTAGAGGGGGAAGAGTTCTGTAAGTTTACGTGGAGCTGAGCGCTCCTTCCTGCGCTTGGACATTACTGCGGGTGTCAGCTGAGTCAGGGGCGGTATGATGTTGCGTCTGCACGGGTATCACCCGATGTGCGAGTCCCGTAGTATGCTTGCTGGTGCTGTGGCGCTGAGCTGTTCAGCGGCCATTCTGTTCGGCTTGCGGCCACGCCCCCTCATTATACATTTATTTTATATCATGAGGATCTCACAAGGAGACATCTACACAAGGTAAAGGAGATCCAACTGTCACCTGGATGGAGGAAGTGGAATCCATTTTCTTGGATGGGTTTAGTTGGAACTTGGTTGAGTAATATGGGGGGTTTCCTTCTTATGCCTTTAGTTACTATTATAGTTTTGATAATAATTTTATACATTGCTGTTGTTGTTTCTTGATTTTTCTTTTTTACTCACATGGTTAAATTCACATTATAGGCCTGAGGATTAGCTAAAACACCAAACATTATATATTTTCTGAAATCAGAGACCCCGAAGAATAAAATGGGGGTAGTTTTTTTAATTTTTTATGTCACACAATATTAGCACAGCTGTTTATCAAATGCATATTTTCTGTAAAAATACAGTAAGGGTAATTTTAGGGCACACAAATAAACTTATGACATCATTTCTTTGGTAAAATATAACAGATGAGGTTGTGTTGAGCAAATAAATATCAGACACATCAAGCTTTACAAATTGTGCATTCTTGGTGACAAACTTCAGTACCTACAAATTTCCCATAGGTGACACTATACAAACCTTTACAGGACATCAGTATAAAAAGTTATCCATGAATGATGTCCCTAGAGTTATTCCTCTCACTCTGGTGTGTGCAGCGATATGTAAGATGTGTCGTGTGATTGTTGTTTTCCTACATAACCGCACCCAACACTGACATTTCCATATGTATATGGGAACTGGGGGTATAAAATTTGTTTTGTGGTTTGTTTGTTTTTATTTGCAGTGTTTTACTTTAATTTGTTAAACTTTAGTTTAGTTGTTCTCCTTCAGGTCCTCTAACCTTGTAGATGGTGACATGGACTTGTTGTGTGGGAATGAGCAGGAGGGGCTCGGGGTTATCTTCTACCCAATGAGCTTGTTATGGATAAAAGATGAAAGTGTCTTCTGGGAATTTACAGGGATTTGGATGGTTAGAGGGTAACATGTGGGCGGGGCTGGTATTAATGAGGGGTGTGTCATATGGTAATCAGTTTCTTAGCATAGATGATATAAATGGTATAAATAGATCCTTGAAATGTAAACAATCTATCTCTTTTCTTCTGTTGGTAAAGTGTCACATATATATGATTAATAAAGTTGGATTTTATTTTCACCTCACAATACTGTGGTCTGGGTTCTTCTACAACACATCCACCCAAAAATGTAATCTTCCAGTTATAGAAGTCTGGTGGAATGGGTGACAAGCTGATTGTATCTCTTAGGTCTAGGGGTGGATTGCCCATTTGGGCACTCTGGCACTGTCGGAGGGCCCGTGGTCAGTAGGGGGCCCTGAAAGATGCTCAGTCCACTCCTGGAGGTGCCCACAGCTTAATATACAGAAGATACAGAAGAGAGGTTTAAGCCTGAAGGAGGCATTCTTTATGATGGTTTCTGCAGTGCTGGGAGAGGACTCGGGCCTGGCTGAGAGAGCGATGGTGGAGCCATGGGGATGGTAGCAGCGGCAGCCACTCCGGCCACCTCTCCCCCTGTGGAATTCAGCAGAGGGGTGGGGCTACCGTCCACATCCCCACCATGGGGGACAGCCAGTGCTGAACTTAGAGAGCTGGAGGTGGCAGAAGGCACTGCAGAGCGGAGTCATCTCATAGCTAGCAACCCGCCTTGTGTGCAGCAGGTCAGTGTGTGATCGCCAGCCCAGCAGTTTAGTGTCACTCTGCTTTATTCTATACCAGCAAGGCTGAGTGTTCCTGCCCATTGCCCAACCCCCAGGTGCTATTCCCTATCCCATATCTAATAACCCTGATTTCTATATACAGTGGGGAGAACAAGTATTTGATACATAGAAACATAGAAAGTGTCGGCAGATAAGAACCATTTGGCCCATCTAGTCTGCCCAATATGCCCATCAATACACTGATACACTGCCGATTCTGCAGGTTTTCCTACTTACAAAGCATGTAGAGATCTGTAATTTTTATCATAGATACTCTTCAACTGTGAGAGACATATTCTAAAACAAAAATCCCGAATATCACATTGTATGATTTTTATGCAAATTAATTAGCATTTTATTGCATGACATAATAATTTGATACACAGAAACCTTTGTTTGCAATTACAGAGATCATACGTTTCCTGTAGTTCTTGACCAGGTTTGCACATACTGCAGCAGGGATTTTGGTCCACTCCTCCATACAGAGCTTCTCCAGATCCTTCAGGTTTCAGGGCTGTCGGACAATCGGAGCCGTCTGACACACGAGCTGGCTTCCCCGCTGATGATCGGGGGCAGGAGCGCACCGCTGCCGGCACACACTCGCCCCTTAGCTCCTCCCAGGCAAATGACGTACCAATACATGGTTTTGCCTGGGAGAGCCACTCTGCCGCCATATATATACAGTATACGGTCGGCAAGTGGTTAAATAAGAGGACCGTCTTTTCAGTTCACTTTCAGGAATTCATTGGTAGTATTTCTTCCCTCTAGTTGCCGATTCTAATCCTGTTCTGAATTTCCTCCTACCTTGTAACCTCAAGGCAGACGCGGACAGACTTCATGGAGACATTTTACTTATAAATAAATCTGTGTAAACTTTTCTACCTATTTGTATGAATGTTATTCTGTTCAGCCAGTTATGTTATTTATGTCCCCCTGCTAGACAGCAGAGCCAGGTTGTGACCTCACTTTTCTCTGCACTGTATAAGGAATTCAGATTGCTCACCACCCTGCCCCCTCCTGTGACTGAACAAAGAAGAAGAAACTGTCACTACTGCCCCTCCCCCTCCAATGTGACTATAGCACAGTGAGTAGATGGTAGTTAAAAAAACGACCAAAATTTGATATATTTTTTTAAAGCAGAGACCCTGTAGAATAAAAAGATGGTGGTTGCAATTTTTTCGGTCACACAATATTTGTGTAACTTTTTATCAGTTCTACATTCTCAGTAAACTTTACGTTCCAATAAATGTTAGTGCAGACAAAGCACAATATAATACCACATTGTTTGTAGAAAATAAAAGATGAAGTTGTGTGGAGTAAAAGGATACAAATCCTGTGTGTGTCCATGAGACTGGGAGAATTACAGCGCCCAAAATTATCAATAGGTGACATTTTCACTGCTTGTGGACCGCCCACTGCGTTCTTACTGCGGCCGAGCGGCCCGCTGTGCTGGATGAGGTACATGGATGTCATCCAGCATTTCCAGGTAGGGGGCGCTCCCAGCAACCCATCTGTGCTGTCATTCAGTGCAGCACAAGTCGGTCAGCAGGTCCCAGCCAATGATTTTTGGCCTGGACCTGCTGATTGGCTGTACGGAATCACAGATCAGCCGTGTCAATGTTTTGTAATCACAGACACAGGAACTGCACCGTTCTTCTCTCTCTCTGAGCCCTTTTCTGTTCAGAGAGAGAAGAAAGCAGACCTGTGTGACTCCAATCAGCACATTTACACTTCCACACACTTAGTGAGGCACATTTAACCCCTTGATCTCCCTCCAGGTAACCCTTTCACTGCCCTCTCACAGTGTCATTAGTACAGTGTACAGCATTTTCACTGATCACTGTATTATACGATCACTAGTGACTTCAGATAACGTCAGAGTCAGTCAGTGTCCCTCCCAGATAGTGTCAGATTGTCCGCCACACTATCGTCATCCACATTTAACTCCTTTATTGCCAGAAACAATTATCAAAGTCACTCTATAACCGCCAATATTGATATAGAGTCTGAACATGGATCAGTATATTGATCACAAACAGAACTTTACCAGTGTCCCCAATAGTATAGTGTCCCCAAAAATGCAGTGTTAGTGGGATCAGCCCCGTTCTCTGATCACTGCCACCTCTGATACATTGTACACAAAACTGCAGTGTTAGAAAGATCAGGCCTGATCTCTGCAGCACTAGCAGGGAAATCTTATTTCTAGCACACAAACCATCACTGACAGCCAGGAGCTCTTTTTCCCGTGAGTCGCACTAGGTACCTGTAAATTTACTGCCCAAAATGTCCAAAGAAAGGTCCACTAGTGAGGAGGCCTACAGGATTCTGAGTATGACAGATGAGAGTGAAGGGGAATCCTCTCTATCAGAATCCGGATCAGAACATGAGCCTGTGGAAAGCAGCGGCACCCTGACAGGGAGCTCAGACGATGGAGAAGATGTCCCTGCTAAGATCAGACGTACCCAACCCCAGGTTACTGAGGTGCTAGACAAGCAGAGTTCTGCTCATATGCAGCAGAGTGCCAGTACTAGCGCTGCTCCAGAGGCCTCGTACATCCTGGCCTTTTACACACCAGCACTGCAGTATCCCATGGTGATGTGGAGAGTCCCAGAAGTGCAGTACAAGCTGGTGAGGAGGCCGGCACTAATAGCGGAGTGCAAGCTCAGCTACCAAGATTTCAAGCACAGGCCTGTAAAGCCCATTCAGAGGTGCTTGTGAACTCTAATTGGCTGCCCCCAGATTCAGCAGCACCCATTACCCTCCCCCCCCATTCACAGCTCAGCTCAGGGTTCAGATGGAATCGGCCAATTTAACAACCCCCCTGACTTTTTTTTAGCTGTTTTTTCAGCCAAGACCTCTTTAATTTGATTTTGGACCAAACTAATCTTTATGCTGACCAGTACATCACCGCCAACCCAAACACATACCTTGCCAGGCCATTCAAGTAGAAACCTGTCCGGATTTCTGAATTTAAGACTCCTTTGGAACTCACCCTTAATATGAGCATTACAAAAAAATAATGAATTGCAGTCATATTGGTCCACAGACCCAGGGCCGGTGCAAGGATTTTTGACACCCTAGGCAAAACCAAATTTTTCCGCTCCCCCTGGCTACGCCCTTGACTCCACCCCCTTTGCCCTGCCCATGTAATGCATATGACCTACCTGCCTCTACACTGACCTACCTAAACTGACCTACCAAACCACTACACTGACCTGCCTGCTCCCTACACTAACCTACCCCACCCTTATACTGACCTACCTGACCACTACACCGACCTACCTCGCCCCTACACTGACCTACCTGACAGATACACTGACCTACCTCGCCCCTACACTGACCTACTTGACCACTACACTGACCTACCTGACTCATACACTGACCTACCTGACACATACACTGACCTACCTGACTCATACACTGACTTACCTGACACATACACTGACCTACCTGACTCATACACTGACTTACCTGACACATACAGTGACCTACCTGACTCATACACTGACCTACCTGACTCATACACTGACCTACCTGACACATACACTGACTTAAATGACACATACACTGACCTACCTGACACATACACTGACCTACCTGACTCATACACTGACTTACCTGACACATACACTGACCTACCTGACTCATACACTGACTTACCTGACACATACACTGACCTACCTGACTCATACACTGACCTACCTGACACATACAGTGACCTACCTGACTCATACACTGACCTACCTGACACATACACTGACCTACCTGACTCATACACTGACCTACCTGACTCATACACTGACCTACCTGACACATACACTGACCTACCTGACACATACAGTGACCTACCTGACTCATACACTGACCTACCTGACACATACAGTGACCTACCTGACTCATACACTGACCTACCTGACACATACAGTGACCTACCTGACTCATACACTGACCTACCTGACACATACACTGACCTACCTGACACATACAGTGACCTACCTGACTCATACACTGACCTACCTGACTCATACACTGACCTACCTGACTCATACACTGATCTACCTGACTCATACACTGACCTACCTGACACATACAGTGACCTACCTGACTCATACACTGACCTACCTGACTCATACACTGACCTACCTGACTCATACACTGACCTACCTGACACATACAGTGACCTACCTGACTCATACACTGACCTACCTGACACATACAGTGACCTACCTGACTCATACACTGATCTACCTGACTCATACACTGACTTACCTGACACATACAGTGACCTACCTGACTCATACACTGACCTACCTGACACATACAGTGACCTACCTGACTCATACACTGACCTACCTGACTCATACACTGACCTACCTGACACATACAGTGACCTACCTGACTCATACACTGACCTACCTGACACATACAGTGACCTACCTGACTCATACACTGATCTACCTGACTCATACACTGACTTACCTGACACATACAGTGACCTACCTGACTCATACACTGACCTACCTGACACATACAGTGACCTACCTGACTCATACACTGACCTACCTGACACATACAGTGACCTACCTGACTCATACACTGATCTACCTGACTCATACACTGATTTACCTGATTCCTACTTCCTTCCCTACTAACACTCCCTTCCTCCCATCCCCCACACAGACAGCTTGATGTAGATCAGATGCATCCTGATCCGTACCTCTTCTTGGCTTCATCGTTCATCTCATCTGGGCTCTCCTCTCTTCAGCAGTGGGCAGGCTGTGGGTAGTATTGTTTAGAACTCGGAGTCCTTGCCAGCACCATGCAGCTGCTCTTTGGTGTCCTCCGCTGGCCAGGAGGTCAGGTAACAGTCACTCTCCCAATGCTTCTGTGATCTCCGGCCATCCCTGGTGTCATGGTTCCCGGCTTAGATCCTGCACACATGGTTTGAGTTCTGGTGACGTGTCTGTCAGCTACCTTCCTCTGATTGGGCTGCAGCACCAGGCGGGACATGCTGCCTGTTCTACAGGCTCCACTACATGTGCAGGTGGCCTCATGGGGAGGGGAATGGAGCTGAGGAGAAACAGCAGACATCTCAGATTGCCCGGGGAAAGGAGAAGGGAGGAGGGGTTTTGTCCCGGCTCTCTTCCTCTCCTGTTCTCACTACTGCTGGGGCTCCACAGTTATTTGAAGACACAGATACTAAAGGCAGGCTGGGCTGGGGATGCAGTATGTTTCCAGCAGACGGATGTTGACAGTGTTGTCCCGGCGGAAGGGGGCTCTGAACCTGCAGAGTGCCCCCACAGCAGAGGCAGAAAGCACCGAGCCCTGCACATCACTGCAAAGGCTTAGGAAGGGGAAGAGGAGTAGTTGCGGGCGAGAAGACAGGGCAAAACACTGGCAGCAATAGGGCGGCTCGCTTGCTTAACACTGCAGCGGCACACCGATGTGGCATCCCCTACTGATGTGCGCTCTAGGCCGGTGCCTACCTTGCCTATAGGTAGCGCCAGCCCTGCACAGACCCGATTCATCATATCCCCGTGTTCTCTGCTGCAATGGCCAGGCATAGATAGGAGAAAATAATGTGTTTCATGCACTTCAATGACAATACACTTGTAGCAAAAAAAAGATCTTCCATGGACTCAACATTCCTCTCAGCAAATACTGTGGGATGTATACATTCCAAAAAGGGATCATTTAGGGGGTGTTTTCTGGACCTAGCATTTAGGAGCCTCCGAAAATGTGATAGGTAGTCAGGAAACTCAATGTGTCTTGAAAGCCTGAAGGTGGTCATTGGATTTTGGGGACCTGTATGTGGCTAGACTGCCAAAAAGTCTCTCACATGTGGGATCCCCATATTCAGGAGAAGTAGCCGAATGTGTTTTGGGGTGTAATTCCACATATATCCATTGCATGTGTGAGAAATATCTCATTAAAATGACAACTCTGTGTAAAAAAAAAATAGATTTTTCTTTTTCCAACCACTTATTGGCAAAAAATGAAATTTTCCATGGATTCCACATTTCTCTCAGCAAATACCTTCCAAAAAGGGGTCCTTTGGGGGATGTTTGTACTGTCTTTACATTTTACTGCCTCAAGAAATGTGATAGGGCATCAGAAAGTAAAGCTGCGTAAATTCCAGTATATACATCATCATTTGTAGACAATATAACTTTCACACAAACCAATTAATATACATTTATTGGGATTTTATCTGAATGTAATACTTTTTGGGCCTAACCCTTAACATGGGCATTGCAAAAAATAATGAATTGCAGTCATATTGGTCCAAAGACCCGATTCATCATATGTCCGTGTTCTCTGCTGCATCCATGAATGACTGATCAGTGTACCGGCTGCCTGTACCATGTGATCACTGTGACCAATCACAGCAGATCACATAACATTTGTAAACAATGGATGGCTTTCTTTCATACCATGCATTGTGTACAATTGTGTAGCTAGCTGTGATTGATCACACTGATCACATGGTAGAGACAGGGCCAATCACAGCCCATCTGTACCATGTGATTAAATGTGACCAATCACAGCTAATCACAACAAAACAGACCAAATGAATCATTCATTCAGTAAAAATGGTTAATCATATTAGTAAAATTTACTGGTATAAACAATTATAATTTGTAAAAAAAAAAAAAAAGATTGTGAAAAAAAAAGCAATAAAAACGGAAAAAATATTATTATTTATTAATATATATATATATATATATATATATACATTTTTTTACATACTGTCACCAGTTAGTGTCCCTGATCACCATCACACCCATTATATGATAATGTTGTAGAGCACTGATGACAATATGTTAAAAAAAATGTGAAAAATAAATGTTTTTTTAATTTTCCCAAAAATTGTGACAAAAAATTATAACTTCAAAAAACTTGCCACGCCTTTTACTAAATACCTTGGACTTTCTACTTTCCAAAAGTTATAATTTTTTTTGGGGGGAGGGGTATTTGTACCGTCCAGGCATTTTCAGGCCTGAAGAAATGAGATCGGCCGTCAGTACATCAGGATTGATTGATTTTCAGTAGTTACTCATACAGTATTTTGTGGACTCGATAACTTTACTACAGACTAAATAATATACACTGATTTGGGTCATTTTCATCAAAAAATTAGCAGAATACATTTTGGCCTTAATTTCTGAAGGAAGATTATTATTTTGCAAAATGTTATAACAGTAACAGGAAAGAAAAACTTTTTTTTTTTTCAAAATTTTCTGTAGTTTTTCATTTATTTAGCAAACAATAAAAGACCCAGCGGTGATTAAATACCACCAAAACAACGCTCTATTTGTGTGACAATAATGATAAAAAAACTCTAATGGGTACAGTATTGCATGACCGCTTAATTGTCATTCAAAGTGTGACAGCTCTGAAAGCTGAAATCTAGCCTGGACAGGAAGGAGGTAAAAGTTCCCAGGATTGAAGTGGTTAAAGTAGCACAGTACTGAATTGCAAAACAAGCCCTGGACATGAAGGGGGTAAAACCTTCCAGAGGTCAAGAGGTTAATAAATCTTCCTTTAATTGTACACAGTTTGGTTTTAGTTTCCTGTGATTCTTCTTGTGGCTGCAGTTCTTCTGAGCTCCACAAGGTGGTGATCTCACTTATACAGAGAAAGGAAATCTCTCTGAAAGACAGGAAGTGATGTAAGGTACAGACAGGAAGTGAAGTGCAGTACAGACAGGAAGTGAAGTGCAGTACAGACAGGAAGTGAGGTAAGGTACAGAGAGAAAGTGAAGTGAAGTATAGACAGGAAGAAGTGAAGTAGAGATAGGAAGTGAGGTACAGACAGGAAGTGAAGTGAGGTACAGACAGGAAGTGAAGTTAGGTACAGACAGGAAGTGATGTGAGGTACAAACAAGAAGTGAAGTACAGACAGGAAGTGAAGTGAGGTACAGACAGGAAGTGAGGTACAGACAGGAAGTGAAGTTAGGTACAGACAGGAAGTGATGTGAGGTACAAACAAGAAGTGAAGTACAGACAGGAAGTGAAGTGAGGTACAGACAGGAAGTGAGGTACAGACAGGAAGTGAAGTTAGGTACAGACAGGAAGCTCTATGTGGGAGGAATTATAGAGAAGACGTTGCTGGAAGTATCAGCGGAGGAGGTAATGAGATTGTATTTTATCATATCTCCCATCACTCTCCCTTGTAGGACTCCATATTTCTCTGTCCCTCTTTTCGGTCTGATGTACACACAGACATATGAACATACAATATAACGCCACAAAGTCTTCATATCGCTCTCAGATTTCCCTCAGATATCAGATTATTTCATGTACTGAAGTGAAAACACTGATATAAAAGAAAAGTAATGGTGAAATAAAACATAAGTGGGTGTAACTGATCACATTGTCACCAAACGTCACTCACCATGCCTCTTATCCAATACTTTGGGGTGTTTACTTTCCAAAAAGGGGGTGATTTGGGGGTGTTTGTTCTATCCTGGCATTTCAGGACCTCACGAAACTGTGATAGGTAATGAGGAAGAGAAATACGCCCTTTGAAAGCCTGAAGGTAGTCATTGGATTTTGGGGACCTGTATGTGGCTAGACTGCCAAAACCTCTCTCACATGTGGGATCCCCATACTCAGGAGAAGTAGCAGAATGTGTTTTGGGGTGTAATGCCACATATATCCATGGCTTGTGTGAGAAATATCTCATTAAAGTGACAACTTTGTGTACAAAAAGAAAAACTATTTTTTTGTCATATTTAAATACCTTTTTGCGATAAATAAAATCTTCCATGCACTCACCATGTCTCTCAGCAAATACCTCTGGGGCGTCTACATTCCGAAAAGGGGTAATTTTGGGGGTTTATGTACTGCCATGGCATTTTAGTACTTCAAGAAATGTAATAGGCAGTCAGAAAGTAAAAGCTGTGTAAATTCCAGTATATATCCCATAGTTTGTAGACTGTATTGTATTCTGCTACATGTCTTTGGTAAAAAAAAATATATATATATTTTTTAAATTTATGAAAAAATTTGATTTTATTGGATATTTTTTTTATAATAGAAAGTATAAAATGTTTTTTTTTTTTCCCAAATGTATCATTTATATAATAAAAAATAGAAACCCCAGTAGTTAGCAAATATCACCAAATAAAATCTTTGTTTTTGTGAAAAAAATTATGTAAACTTAATTTGGGTACAGCGCTGCATGACCGTGCAATTGGCAGTTAAAATAGCGCAGTGCAGAATAGTAAAAAATGCCCTGGTCATGAAGGAGGGGGGGGGGGGGGACCTTCTGAAGCTAAAGAGGTTAAATTGCATTTATGTGCCAAGAAATAACTTTAATGTATTTTTTTACTAAAATTTTGCCTTTTATAAACCATTGCTGTAATATCATGTAACATAAATTAATTAGAACTACCAACATTTTATTCTCTAGGGTGTCTGCTGTCAATAGATATATAATATATTGGGGGTTTTAAGTAATCTTCAGGATATAAAATTATTTTTGAAACATGTAAACAAGAAAAATAAAAAACATAAAAAAAATGGCTCCAGGACTCAAGTGGACCCTTTATTACACACTGAGTCCAGGAAGCCACAGAGAGACCACGTTTCCCCTGATTTCCTCTCCAGGCTGTGATCCCACTCTGGTTGGGCGCCACCTACAGTGGAGGAAGAAGACTGCACCTGCCTACATCTGCTTTATGCTTTGTCT
This sequence comes from Pelophylax lessonae, assembly GCF_965119305.1. Taxonomy (NCBI): domain Eukaryota; kingdom Metazoa; phylum Chordata; class Amphibia; order Anura; family Ranidae; genus Pelophylax; species Pelophylax lessonae. Next base: position 743,534,156 of record NC_138769.1, on the reverse strand, counting down.
GATCAGGATGACGGGCATTTCTCCCTGAACGCAGAGTGCCCTAAAAACGAGGAAAACGTGGTGCAGCATTTAGCCCAGTCCAGCTGTAGTGTAGACTTTGACAGGCTGCAGGCAGCGAGGGTGGACGCTGTACCTGTGCCTACCAGGTGTATTATACTGCCAGCATTACACATACAGGGGCTGGACCCCCCATGTACAAGGGACGGAAGAGATACAATCAGCTTGTCACCCATTCCACCAGACTCCTATAACTGGAAGATTACATTTTTGGGTGGATGTGTTGTAGAAGAACCCAGACCACAGTATTGTGCGGTGAAAATATCATCCAACTTTATTAATCATATATATGTGACACTTTACCAACAGAAGAAAATAGATAGATTGTTTACATTTCAAGGATATATTTATATCATCTATGCTAAGAAACTGATTAACATATGACACACCCCTCATTAATACCAGCCCCGCCCACTTATATAACCCTCTAAACATCCAAATCCCTGTAAATTCCCAGAAGACACTTTAATCTTTTATCCATAACAAGCTCATTGGGTAGAAGATAACCCCGAGCCCCTCCTGCTCATTCCCACACAACAAGTCCATGTCCCCATCTACAAGGTTAGAGGACCTGAAGGAGAACAAGACCATGACCACCAGGACCATCGCCTGACTGAAGCCATGCTCACATTTCTTTCTAATGCTGCTTTTATGGTCTCCTCAGATACAGATCTGGCAGATGTACATTAGTGTAACACTTTCACTCAAATCTGTGCTTGACCATCGTTTTTGGGGTACAGAGGTGACATTAGCGGTCTAACGTCTCTTTAAAGAGGACCTGTGACCAGCAATATGCTATCACATGAGGGGCTATCAACCCCCTATGTGATAGAAATAAAGTTGAGGAAAAAGTAAAAAAAAACAAAGTATCACACTGTAAATAAAAAAAACACACAAAAATAAATATAACCCCTCAGTTCCTGTGTACATATACGAAATGTCAGTGTTGGGTGCGGTTATGTAGGAAAACAACAATCACACGACACATCTTACATATCGCTGCTCACACCAGAGTGAGAGGAATAACTCTAGGGACATCATTCATGGATAACTATTTAAACTGATGACCTGTAAAGGATTTTAGAGCGTCACCTATGGGACATTTTTGGTATTGAAGTTTGTCACCATTTCACAAGTCCATCCAATTTTTAGAGTTTGACATGTTTGGTATCTATATACAAGACACAAACCTCATATTTTATATTTCACCAAAGAAATTGGGTAATAAATTGTGTTTGTGGGCACTAAAATTATCTGCAGTGCTTCTTTTCTTTACAGAAAATGTGCATTTGATAAAAAATTGTGCCAATATCCTCCGACATAAAAAATTAAAAACTACCAACATTTTATTCTCCAGAGTCTCTGCTTTGAGAAAAAAAAATAAAAATGTTTGTGAGTTTTAAATAATCATCTGGCCTAAAAATGTAAATTTATCCATGTGCATAAAAAATGTACAATCAACTCTGGCAGTAAAAGAAAGAACCGCACCAATGTAGAAAATTATTATCACAACTATAGTAACAACTAATGGCTTAAGAAGGAAACCCCCCATATTACTCAACCAAGTTCCAACTAAACCCATCCAAGACAATGGATCCCACTTCCCCCCACCTAGGTACCTGTTGGATCTCCTTTACCTTGTGTAGATATCTCCTTCTGAGATCCTCATGATATAAAATAAATGTACAACACTCTCTATGTGACACCAGATTGTAGACTCCACCTTGGGCTTCCCAGAGATAGTCAGCAGCCATGCAGTTCTGTGACACCACCTTAGGTGATGGAGACACTTCTGCTGTCAGCTCTGCTATAACATCAATGGTCTCATTGGTTATCTGATCCATGACTCCAGTACACGGGTTCATCCTAATTATCTGAGATTACTTAGATTCCCCATCCCGTCTATGAAGGGCTCACTGCATAAAACATTTCCACTCCAGAGAAAATGTTTCTTCTCACTGGAAGGCCAGGGGAGTATTGGGAGAAATTGAGGCTTTCCCTTACAGATATGGGAGGGGCAACATAACCTAAAGTACAGCTATGGGTGGAATTGAAGGGAAGATATTTTAGGGTGCTCCTTCCACACAAGAAGTATATTTTATCTGGAAGGACTAGGAATCCATTGGACCAATGGGGATTAAACATTCTGCAATTACATTGAGAAACCATGAAATGTTACTGGCCTGTGATTGGCTCTCCTATTGTTAGCGAGGTAAGTGAGACTTCCCTTGTCGGTGTCATTAATGGAATTTAAGAATCCATGTGAAATGTTTCTCCTAAAACCAAAAAGGTGACCCCCTTGGGTAGGTGCCCATCCTAATATTCCTAATATGAGTTTGTAGTCCCGGCTACTACAGGAAAGATGTGGGCAATCATTTACACCTTTTACAGCAGGACAGTAAATATCAGAACACAATTCATACATAAGACCAACAGCAGGAAGTCTGCTAACTTAATGTGTAATGCAATCTGTCATTATCATTCCCAGAGTTCCCTCTGCAACATCATTTTATCATCTGTTATCCTGTCCATAGATCTGTTATTTTCCCACCTTCTGTAACAGGGTGACAACCCCCATCATTCTGCAGTAACATTACACAGCAGCGTTGTCACCCTGTACAGGGAAGTCTTAGATAGATTATAAGCTAATGTGTAAGGTAAAGTCTACAGGCTTGGAAAGATCGGTTTGTAATTGGATAGAAAATTGGCTAAAATATAGAATTCGGAGAGTAGTGGTCAATGATTCTTACTCTGAATGGTGTAAGGTTATCAGTGGTGTACCCCAAGGTTCAGTGTTGGGACCCTTACTTTTTAATATCTTTATAAATTATATCGGGTCTGGGAATAAAAGTACAATTTCAGTCTTTGCAGATGACACCAAGCTTTGCAGTGGAATAACTTCCTTACAGGATGTCTCCAACTTACAAACTGACCTCAATGCACTGTTTCATTGGTCAATTATGTGGTAAATGAGGTTTAATGTTGATAAATGTAAAGTTATGCACTTGGGGGGTAAGAATATGCATGAATCATACAAACTAGGGGGAGTCGAACTGGGGGAATCCATAGCGGAGAAGGATCTGGGGGAATCCATAGCAGAGAAGGATCTGGGGAAATCCATAGCGGAGAAGGATCTGGGGGAATCCATGGCGGAGAAGTATCTGGGTGTTCTGATAGATCCTAAGCTTAATAATAACATGCAATGCCAAGCTGCAGTTTCCAAAGCAAGCAAAGTCCTTTCTTGTATTAAAAGAGGCATGGACTCCAGAGAGAGAGATATAATTTTTCCCCTGTACAAATCATTAGTAAGACCTCATCTGGAATATGCAGTTCAGTTTTGGGCTCCAATTCTTAACCACTTGCCGACCGCCGCACGACTATATACTGCGGCGGTCAGCCCCTCACAGGCAGAGTGACGTACCGGTACGTCACTAGCCTGGGAGGGTCTGGGGAGCGAGCGCGTGTGACAGGCGGACCCGATGTCCGCCGGCCACTCTGCGATCGGCGGGGGAGAGGGAGAAAGGCAGGCAGCTTGTGTAAACAAGCTGCCTGTCAGTTCTCCCTGTGTAAAGACACTGATCATACGGATCTACTATGTAGATCCATTGATCAGTGTAACTACACCTCAAGCCACAGCCAATCACAGTTAGAATCACGCCCCTAGGGACACACACAGCCCCTCCCTCTCAAATAAAGTTAACCCCTTCACTGCCAGTGTATTTTTACAGTAACAGTGCATATATATAGCACTGATTACTGTAGAAATGTCACTGGTAACCCCAAAAGTGTCAAAAATGTCAGTCAAGGGTCCGATCTGTCCGCCGCAATGTCGCAGTCCCGCAAAAAAAATCGCAGATCGCCGCCATTATGCATTAAAAAAAAAAACAACAAAAATGACAAAAATCTTTCCCTTTGTTAGTAAACGCGATAACTTTTGCGCAAACCAATCAAAATACGCTTTTTGCGATTTTTTTTTACCAAACATATGTAGCAGAAAACAAATTGGCCGAAAATGTTAAAAAATTTTGATTTTTACTTTTTTTTTTGGGGAATTTCATATAAAAAAATGTGAAAAATATTGTTATTTTTGCAAAATTGACGCTCTTTTTTTGTTTATAGCGCGTGATCAAAAAATTGCACAGGTGATCAAATACCACCAAAAGAAAGCCCTGTTTGTGGGAAAAAAAGGACGTCAAATTCGTTTAGGTACAGCGTCGCACGACCGCGCAATTGTCTGTTAAAATCACGCAGTGCCGAATCGCAAAATACCCCCTGGTCAGGAAGGGGGTAAAATCTTCCGGGGCTTAAGTGGTTAAAAAGGATATCAGGGGAATTGGAGAAAGTGCAGAGAAGGTGTCATGGGTCTGCTACCTAAGGGTTAACTTAGTGTAGAGTCTGCAGACTAATTGTAGTGATTGGCAAAAGGCTGCTCTATTTAAACTCCTCAGCAGCATTATGTCTTTGCTGTCTGATCTGCAGCTTCCTGTGACCCCTGCTCCTGTTTACCTGCTCCTGTGATTGATCTCCTGTACGACCCGGCTTGACTTTGGACTTCCCTTGCTTTCTGCCTGCACCTGACCTCGGCTCCCCTCTGACCTTGAACCTGCATGCTCCTTTGGATTCCACGCCGCCTGCCTATTGTTGACCTGGCCTGTGAACTGATCCGTTTGCCTGTGAGCCCCCAGAGTGAGTGTGGACTTGGGCGTTCCATCCTTCTGCCTGCCTGCTGTTGGGATCCTCCTACCTGCTGGTTGTCTCCTTTCTGCTGGTTGTCTCCTTTTAAAGCATCTGGGACCTTGGAGCTGCCCGTCCAACAGCTGACCCGCCAGGCCCTCATACCATTCTGCTCTTTCATGCCACCTGTCTGCTCTACCAGGGGCTGTGAGTCAGATACGTAAGGGAGGCCTTCCTCTGCACGATCGGGCTCATCAGTCAGGTACGTGAGAAGTTGACAGAAGGGCAACCAAACTGATAAGAGGCATGGAGGAGCTCAGCTATGAGGAGAGATTAGAGGAACTGAATTGATTCTCTCTTGAGAAGAGGAGATTAAGGGGGGATATGATCTCCATGTATAATACATAAGGGGGGATATGATCACCATGTATAAATACATAAGGGGGGATATGATCACCATGTATAAATACATAAGGGGGGATATGATCTCCATGTATAAATACATAAGGGGGGATATGATCACCATGTATAAATACATAAGGAGGATATGATCACCATGTATAAATACATAAGGGGGGATATGATCACCATGTATAAATACATAAGGGGGGATATGATCTCCATGTATAAATACATAAGGGGGGATATGATCACCATGTATAAATACATAAGGGGGGATATGATCTCCATGTATAAATACATAAGGGGAGATATGATCACCATGTATAAATACATAAGGAGGATATGATCACCATGTATAAATACATAAGGGGGGATATGATCTCCATGTATAAATACATAAGGGGGGGATATGATCTCCATGTATAAATACATAAGGGGGGATAAGATCACCATGTATAAATACATAAGGGGGGATATGATCTCCATGTATAAATACATAAGGGGGAATAGGATCTCCATGTATAAATACATAAGGGGGGATATGATCTCCATGTAAAAAATACATAAGGGGGGATATGATCGCCATGTATAAATACATAAGGGGTCCATATAGTGAACTTGACGATGAGTTGTTTACTTTAAGGTCAACACAGAGGACAAGGGGGAACTCTTTATGTCTAGAGGAAAATAGATTTTGTCTCCAAATACGGAAAGGTTTCTTCACCGTAAGGCACTGGATTGCTTTAAAAAAGTCCTAGATTCTTTCCTGGGTGTACATAAAATAAATGGCTACTAATATTTATAGGTAAAGTTGATCCAGGGAATATCCGATTGCCTCTCTGGGAATCAGGAAGGAATTTTTTCCCCTGCTGTAGTAAATTGGATCTTACTTTGCTGGGGTTTTTCGCCTTCCTCTGGATCAACTGTGGGTATAGGATTGTGTATATGGGATTGTATGGTTGGGTTTTCTTTACTGTTTTTTTTTTTTTTTTTAAATGGTTGAGCCAGCTGGACTTGTATCTTTTTTCAACCTGACTAACTATGTAACTGTGTATAAGTAAGACACAACAAAAAAAGCCCAACTTCAGCTAACACTTCTAAAGCAGTTACAGCAACAGGGTTTTTTTTTCCAAGGGTTAAACCTTCATATGAATTAAAACTGACAGTAAGCAACCCCTCCAACTGCCATTTTTTGCCAAATTGCTTAACCTTCAATAGGAAGTAGAAAAAAATAGATCAACTGGGAGGATCAACAAGTAATAAAAATGTTACAAGGGGAGACTCTGAAAAACAAAAACTTGTTTGCTAATGACCGATCTTTTAGACCCTGCAGGTCTCATTAACCTGTTGCTGACCATCCGCCACCTTTTTACTGCGGCAGTGTGGCTCTCCTGCACAAACCGACGTAAGCCTACTTCGGTCGTGCACCTGCAGCTAGGGGAAGAGCGCGCACGCTGTCGACGGCACGTTCCTGCCCCACTCAGCAGCGGGGTAGCCAATGCACGGGGCAGGCGGCTCTGTTCCCCGCTGAGAGAGAAGAACGGTCGGATGTTGTAAACACAGCTGACCGTTCTTCTCTCTGGAATGATCACAGAGTGCCTGTGATCCTTCTATATAGGAACACAGGTCTCTATGGGCGCTTTTCCACTGCATGGAACCGAACGGTACAGCTCTCAAAAACAGTACCACCTCAATTGTGGTTCCAAGAGGTACCATACCCAGTACCATATCCCACAATCCTTTGCATGCAGTCACTACTAGCCACTGATTGGTCAGAGAATCCCACCCACCCAGTTGTTATCACACCCACTTAACTTTAGTACTACTTTAGTGGAAAAGCAAACGGTACCGTACCGAACCGTTCCAACACCGTACCATGCGGTACCAGCAGTGGAAAAGCAAACTGGGCCAAGCAGGACCGAGTAGAGCCGAGCCGGTACTTGCAGTGGAAAAGTGCCATATGATCATTTCACAAGCAACACCCCCCCCCCCCACATTTAGAATCACTCCCCTAGGCTCACATTTAACCCCTTGATCACCCACAATGTTAACTCCTTCCCTACCAGTGTCATTATTACAGAAAAAGTACATATTTTTTGCACTGATCACTGTAGTGATGTCACTGGTCCCCCCAAACGTGTCAAAAATGTCAGTTAGGGGTTCGATCTTTCCACCGCATTGTCACAGTCCCACTAAAAATCGCAGATCATCGCCATTACTAGTAAAAAAAAAAAAAAAAAATCTTTCCCGTAGTTAGTAGATGCAATAACTTTTGCGCAAACCAATCAAAATACGCTTATTGTGATTTTTGTTTTACCAAAAATATGTAGCAGAAAACAAATTGCAAATTTGCAAAGGGAAGTAAAACAAAAATTGCAAATATTTTTATTTTTTTTGCAAAAAAATTGGTTACACCCAAGCACATAATCCCCCCCCCCCCCCGAAGAAATTTTGAGGCTCATAGAAACGTAAGCGCATGCGCCGGGGGCACCTACGCATGAAAATATTGATTGCGATACACATGTTGCCATGCACACGGGAGTGAAAGCATTAATTCTAGCACCAGACCTCCTCCATAACACTAAACGGATACATGTAGGGGGCTTTTTAAGCATTGTGGTCGGTAATTGGGTACGCTAAAACAACAGTGATAAAGACCCAAATCAATGGGATGACAAAATCAATAAACATCAATTATAAATCATGAATAGAAAATAAATCTTCATAAACTAGTCACACTCGTGTGGTTCATAGTGGTATATCAACATAAACGAAAAGTTCATAAGTGTCCATAAATGAAGTGATGAATGAAACTGAAAACTGAAAATAACGTGCTTCCAAATCCAAAGTGTAAATCCTCCCCCAAGTGAAATTCCTCCTTACCAGATGGAAGAAGTAAGATGCCAAAACATAACAAATGTGCTGAAAACAAAATGGAAATCCCACAGTGCTCCAAATCGCCTTGTGAAAACACCTGAATTGGTCTCTTACCAGATAGCAATCAAAAAACGCTTGTGAATTGTTCCCAGAGAACACTATCTTCTCCTCCTCCTTCACATTCAAAAGAGTGTTTCCAATATGCCAAGCTGCCGGTCACTCTGTGTGATCTGATATGGAGAAGATCCCATGCTGTCCCTATGGTGGCCGTGTGTTCAGGATGGAGAAGCTGTTGAGCCTGCTGGAACCGTAAGCATTGCCTATAGAAAATATAGGGGACTGAAGTTTGTTGCCATTTCACAGGCACACACAAATTTAAGGTTTGGCAAATTTGATATCCATTTACTCAGTGCAAGCTCTTTTATATTTTACCAAAATGTGGGTAATTTATTGCAAATGTTCACCCTAATGTTCACGTTAATTGTTTTTTTTTTTTACTTAAATTTTGTGTTTCCTATACCTTTAAGGTAATATCGGGTGACATAAATTTGAACTACCACTATTTTATTCTCTAGGGAGTCTGCTTTCAGAAAATATATAATGTTTGGGGGTTTTACATAATTTTCAAGGCTAAAATGATTTTTAAACGTGTGCAAAAACTGCAAAAAATGGATCAGGCAGCAAAAAGGTTAAAGTGAACCCCAACTGGAGGAATGCCAGTCCTCAAAACACACTTCACACTTGGTAAGCTCAGATCTCTTGCAGTTATGCTGTGTGAATAGTCTATGGAGATGAATAATAGCTGGACAGAGGAAGAAAACAACAAGGACATTCTTTCTTCACCAGATGGAATCCCTGAGACTTTCAGTAGAACCAAATGTAACACAAAGTAGCCAGCTGAAATTAAATGGTTCTGTTAAATGCATCCCATAAACAGCAGAAAGTCAGTGTTGAAGGCCTACAGCAGCTTAGAAAGTTACTTTCTTACTGAACAGAGACTTCTCCCTGGCTGGTGTCCCAACCACAGACCTGCCTGCAAAGCGGTCATCCATGAGAGGAGATGAAACATGGAAAGGAGGCATTGATCATGGGAGAGGAAGTTTGGATAAGGTGAGCATAGCTGGAGCCCCAAAGCCTGGATTATGGTGCATCAACTGTCAGAAGAACCTGGAATGGACTCTCCCACTGAGGCTTGGCAAGATGCCCCATGGATTTCATCCCAGTCTCTGATACTGAGGCAGTGTTGGTCATGTATTCGCTCAGGCAAGGAAGAAAACACTTGGGAACACGGCTCAATTAGTGAATGATGAAAATGCATTACATGTTCAGTCAAAGCTCCATAAAAACAAAATAAAAAGATGAGAATCATGAGGAAAACAGTTCAGTCACTGATACTTATCTGAAAAAAATAAAAAAGGTATAATATTTACAGGCCTTCTAGGTGTGTGTCTGATGGACTTAAGCACTACAGTTAGTGTATCCAATCATTACATTCCAGTTTGCTCACAGATTTTAGTTTATTTTATTTTCTAAAGTCACATTTTATCTTTTCACGTCTTCCCTAGCTTGTGGGATGACATTGGGGCTGTGAAACTAATGGGACATCCGCAAATCCTTTATTATTCCTCCTTCTTCCAGAGTTTCCTCTCTGCAGCTGAAGCTTATGAATCCTCTGGTGATACATTAGCACAGCATTTACTGTATAATCTTTGTCACATTCAATGCATTAAAATGGCTTCCTTCCAGTGTGAATCCTCTGGTGTATGATAAGATGTGACTTCACTGTAAAAGCTTTGCCACATTCAGAACACTGATATGGCTTCTCTCCAGTGTGAATCATCTGGTGACTGATAAGATATGACTTCCGTGTAAAAGCTTTGCCACATTCAGAACACTGATATGGCTTCTCTTCAGTGTGAACCCTCTGGTGTCTGATAAGATATGACTTCTGTGTAAAAGCTTTGCCACATTCAGAACACTGATATGGCTTCTCTCCAGTGTGAATCCTCTGGTGTCTGATAAGCTCTGACTTCCGTGTAAAAGCTTTGCCACATTCAGAACACTGATATGACTTCTCTCCAGTGTAAATCCTCTGGTGTCTGAAAAGATCTGACTTCTGTGTAAAAGCTTTGCCACATTCAGAACACTGATATGGCTTCTCTCCAGTGTGAATCCTCTGGTGTCTGATAAGATCTGACTTCTGTGTAAAAGCTTTGCCACATTCAGAACACTGATATGGCTTCTCTCCAGTGTGAACCCTCTGGTGTATGATAAGCTCGTTCTTGGTTATAAAAGCTTTGCCACATTCAGAACACTGATATGGCTTCTCTCCAATGTGAATCATCTGGTGTGTGATGAGCTCTTTCTTGGTTATAAAAGCTTTGTGACATTCAGAACACTGATATGACTTCTGTCCAGTGTGAATCATCTGGTGTCTGATAAAATTTGACTTCTGTGTAAAAGCTTTGCCACATTCAGAACACTGATATGGCTTCTCTCCAGTGTGAACCCTCTGGTGTATTATAAGCTCTGACTTCTGTATAAAAGCTTTGCCACATTCAGAACACTGATATGGCTTCTCTCCAGTGTGAACCCTCTGGTGTATGATAAGCTCTTTCTTGGTTATAAAAGCTTTGCCACATTCAGAACACTGATATGGCTTCTCTCCAATGTGAATCATCTGGTGTGCGATGAGCTCTTTCTTGGTTATAAAAGCTTTGCCACATTCAGAACACTGATATGACTTCTCTCCAGTGTGAATCATCTGGTGTCTGATAAAATTTGACTTCTGTGTAAAAGCTTTGCCACATTCAGAACACTGATATGGCTTCTCTCCAGTGTGAACCCTCTGGTGTATGATAAGCTCTTTCTTGGTTATAAAAGCTTTGCCACATTCAGAACACTGATATGGCTTCTCTCCAATGTGAATCATCTGGTGTGCGATGAGCTCTTTCTTGGTTATAAAAGCTTTGCCACATTCAGAACACTGATATGACTTCTCTCCAGTGTGAATCTTCTGATGTGTGATAAGATGTGACTTCTGTGTAAAAGCTTTGCCACATTCAGAACACTGATACAGCTTTTCTCCAGTGTGAATCCTCTGGTGTATGATAAGATTTGACTTCAATGTAAAAGTTTTATCACATTCAGAACACTGATATGATTTCTCTCCAGTGTGAACCTTCTGGTGTGTTATACCTTTTGCTTCCATTGTAAAACCTTTATCACATTCCAAACAAGAAATATCTTCTGAACTGTCTTCTTATATATACATGGGTTGGACTTTACAGTAAAGACATTGTCACTTCCAGAGCACTAAAATTACTTCTCGTTTGTTGTCCTGTGAGGTTGGATCAATGTTGAAGAGCATTCAAAACATTCATGACATTTAGAACACGGATAGGTCTTGTGTCCTGTGTGAATCTTCCAGTGAACTGCAATAAAGACTTTCAGTCACTTATAACATCCATATGGCTTGCTTCTCATGTAACTTTGTTGTATTGTTGTAACAAGACAAGCATGACCAAAAAATGGTTCATCAATCCACCTGTGCAGAAAAAAAACAGAAGTCATAATTCTATAAAAAGGGTTATAAAAAAAAACCTACCGTTAGTTCACCAGTAACGGTCTTTTCTTACGAGCCTTTCCAGGACAGCCCAACAGTGAGAGATGATAGGCTCCTCCCTACAGGAAACACATTCAATTAAGCACATTTAAAAGGAGGCCCCACCTTCCCCTCTAGCCCCAGTTGTAATAGAGTAACTTCCAACAACCTAAATTTTTTGAGGGAAATGTTCAGACAATATTATAGGCATTTATCACCTACACTCATGCATAACATCATGCACCCCTTTAAATAGGGTGGGTAGGCGGGCCGCCCTGGAAAGGCTCGTAAGAAAAGACTGTTACCGGTGAACTAACGGTAGGTTTTCTCTCCTCACCTTTCCAGGACGGCCCAACAGTGAGAGGATAATAGAGACCTGCCTACCTTAGGGTGTAACCACTGCCTGCAAGACTTTTCGGCCAAAGGCTAGGTCTTGTTGAGACAGTATTTCAATACGGTAATGCTTCAGGAAGGTGTCATGACTAGACCAGGTGGCTGCAGTGCGGATTTTTTCCCATGAGGCTCCTGCCTTCTCAGCCCAGGATGTGGCGACTGCTCTTGTTGAGTGCGCTTTTATCTTGGTTGGAGCAGGAAGACCTGATAATTCATAAGCAGTGGTAATTGCTTGCCTAATCCACCTTGCTAGTGAAGGTTTTGAAGCCTGCAAACCTTTCCTAGGCCCAGAATGAAGGACCAGTAGATGGTTTTATCTCCTGAAAGCTTTTGTTCTTTCTAGATAGGTGAGAATAGCTCTTCTCACATCAATACAATGGAATGTTCTTTCCTTGTCATTTTGTGGTTTATCACAGAAGGAAGGTAGATTTATCTCCTGCGTCCTATGAAAAGAGGATGCTACCTTAGGTAAATATAAGGGATATGGTTTTAGGACTATCCTATCTGGGAAGACCAACATAAAAGGCTCTTTAATAGACAGAGCCTGTAAATCACCTATTCTTCTAGCTGTGGTGATGGCTAACAAAATAGTTATTTTTAAAGGATAGAAACTTTAAAGAAATTTCTTTTATAGGTTCAAAAGGATCTTTAGATAATGCCTCTAAGACCTTATTTAGGTTCCAGGGAGGGAACCTGTCTTTAGTAATGGGAGTAACCCTACTCCTGGCTAACAAAAATATCTTAACCAGTGGATCTTTTGACAAACTGGTGTCTAGAAAAACGGAAAGAGCTGTAATTTGTACCCTGAGGGTGTTAACTGCCACACCCTTGTCTACTCCATCTTGCAAAAATTCCAAAATAATTGGAGTAGAGGTAGAAGCAAAATTATTTTGTTTCCGCCAGGTACTGAATCTTTTCCATATTTTAGTGTAGATTTTTCTGGTGACTGTTTTTCTACTCAGTAAGAGTGTAACTATCACTCTATCTGAGCATCCCTTTGCTTTAAGCATTTTTCTTTCAGTAACCAGGGAGTCACTGGAAGGAACTCTGGGTACTGATGTTGTATTAATCCCTGGGACATAGGGTCCGAGGGAACTGGTAGATACCACTGGCGAGCCATGGGCATTACTTCTTGGGATAGGGATCCTGCTCTTTGGAGAGGTCTGGTAATGGACCGAATTAAACTCCGTCCCTGATACCTGGTCCGTTTGTGCAGTATTTCTGGAATAGGCACCAGAGGAGGGAAGACATTGGCTGGTTTGCGTAGCCACTGTCTGTTTTCAACTCTCAGCCCAACCAGTTTGCTTTGAATGCTGACTTGGTTGGACCCCCACTTCAGAGAGTTCTGGCCTTGTGGAAGGAGGATGGGTCCCTTACGCAAGGATTTTATTCTTCTTGCCCAAAAGTGTATTTGGAAGGACCTTAGTTCTTTTGCAAGGGGTTGAGCCCCTGAAGTGGCTGGGATGCTTCCTGTATTCTTTTGAATCCTGATCCGGTAATGTTTTCCCGTAGGTCTTGATGCCACTAAGGTGTGGGAACAAGACACTCAGAAATACCGGGATTTTGGTACTGAAATAGTTACAAGTAACTTCCCAAGTTTTAGAATTCCTGGAAGCATCCTGCGCTTTTCCCTTGCCTTTCTTTTGGGAGTGTGTATAGGGTTTGTTTTTGGAGGGACTAGAAGAGCAGTTTTTGGATTGTAGTCTATTTGCAGGATGCTCAGGGAGAAAAGGGAAGATTGTCACTTTTTTTGTTGGGAAAAAAAGATCCAGTCCAACCCCTATTATGACAGAAAAGTCATTTTTTGTCCCTAGCAGCTACGGTGGAGGAAGAAGGAAAGTTGTTTCTTGTCTTATCCCTTCGGAAGCTCCAATTTTTTCTCTTTTGCTGCTTATTATCCCTAGGGCCACGAAAAAACTTCTTATTAGTTTGTTTTGTTCTTGTGGGAAATTTAACCCCTTTTTCTGAGGATCTAGAAAGGACTTCATCAAGTCCTGAACCAAACAAGAGAGATCCCTCGAATGAAAGACCACAGAGCTTGGTCTTGGATGTGATGTCTCCTTCCCATTCCTTAAGCCAAATGGACCTTCTGGCCGAGTTCATGAGTGCCCCTGTTTGGCAGTGGCTTCCACTGATTCTAGCCCCGCGTCTGCCAGATATGCTACTGCCTTGGCAATTGTTGACAGGGCGTCTTGGATATCCTGGGTTTTTAGTTTACTGAAACTTTTATTTAATCTCTCGACCCAGGAGAAAGCATTTCTAGTGACACAGGAAGCTGCTAGGGCTGTCCCCATTGCTTTACCATTGGAATCCCAAGCTTTTCCCAGCAATGTCTCTACTTTCCTATTCATAGTATCTTTGATACTACTTGCATCAAGAAAGGAAAGATCTGATTTTCTGGAGACCTGTGCTAGGGGGGCATCTATTTTTGGCCTTTTAAGGAATTTGTTTGCATCCTCATCTTTAAAGGGAAATCCTCTTTTCCAAGAATCCCCTTTGCTTAACCTGTTTTCAGGCACTTGCCATTGGTGAAGGATTAGACTCTTTAGGGAATGATGAATGTGAAAAACTCTATAAGGGTTTCTTCCTATCCCTTTGTAGAGTTTGTCCTGTGCTGAGACCTCCTTGGGTAAATCAGGAATCTCTTCTGTAGCATATATAGCTTGAAGAAGACTCTGCATGTTTTCTAATCCAAACAGGTTTTTTGTAGACTATCTCCTCAGAGGTATCTGAGTCCCTATTATCCCCATCCTCTGAACAGGATGGGGAATTTGAGCGGTTATCTTCTGGGAATATACTATCTTCATCTTCCACCTGTGCTGATGGAAGACCTTGTGTAGCTGCTGTAGTGGCTGCAGGCCCTGCTATACTGAGAGGGTTTTCTTGATAAGAAGTCCCTGCTTTTAAAGAAGGATCTACCTGTTCCTCTCTGATAGCTGTAGCTAAGTTAGACCGTACTGCTAACATAGTAGAAAGCATTTGTTCTTGCATACTGTTAAAAAAGTCTTTCATAAAGTCTGAAGTTTCCCTTCCTGACAATTTATGAATACACTTATAGCAGAATGGTCTAGTGTGGGAACTGGGTAACCTATCTGAACAATAACCACATCTCTTATGCACAGCAGGTACTGAAGCAGCCTCTTGTGAACCACTATGGGACTCTGGAAGACAGGATACAATAAACATTTAAGTATCACCCTTCCTACAACAAACATCAAAAAATAGGGACCATAGAAAGAAGGCAAGACAATCTACTAGGGTCAAGGAAATGAAATAATTCCAGGTACATGTCGGTTACTAGCAGGCTTTCCCTAGGTCAGTAAGGATACAAGTTATCACTTACCTTGTCTGACCTGGTTCTTAGCTGCTGACACCTGGGGCTGTCTCTCCTCCTCCTTCCCCGGAGGTTGAGTCGTGGAGGACCTCATTTGCGAAGCAGGGATCCGAGCTGTGGTAGCTTTGGAATCTGCTTTACCGCTGTCTAGCGGTTCCGGCGTCTCCTCCATGCTTCTTTTCCTTCCCATGTCGCACTCGTCTGACATCTGCGCCAGAAGTTCCAGTTTGAGAGCGAGGTTTGGAACGCCTGTCCTCTTGATTGCGGCGGCGGGAAATTCAAATCTTCAAACGGAAGAGAGCTGCTAGCGCCAGAGAACAAGACCTGGAAACACTAGGAAGTGACCGAGGGCTTGCCAATGGGCGACCTGTGAGTTCCCTCGGACGGGAGGATGGGAGTGCAGGGACTGCACCGCTCGTATGGTCTTCCCCCCCCCCCCCCACTCCAGAGAGTTTCAGCAAGGGGAACCCGTGGCTTTCTGCCGAACCTGGCTCACAGGGTACCTTTTTGACTCCTACGAGTCTGCAGGTAAGTCTTTGTGCTGCGTTTCTTTTGGTAGGAAGAAACACAATCTAAACTGGGGCTAGAGGGGAAGGTGGGGCCTTTTAAATGTGCTTAATTGATTGTGTTTCCGGTAGGGAGGAGCCTATCATCTATCACTGTTTGGCCATCCTGGAAAGGTGAGGAGAGAAAAAGTTGCTTCCTTTTTAACATTTATTATTAACTGCTTCCCGCTGGGCCTATTGTAATATGACAGACAAACAGGAGCCCCATTGTTACATAGTTAGTGAGGTAGAAATTAAAGACACCAGTCCATCTAGTTCAACCCGTGTGTGTTTGCTGCTAACCGAACATTGTATACCCCTGTATGTTGTTCTTCTTAAGGTGCCCATCTAATAGTTTTTTTAAACTATCGATGCTCCCTGCTGAATTCCACATCCTTACTGATCTGACAGTAAAGATTCCCTTAAGTAGTTTAAGGTTAAACCGTTTTTTTTTTCTAGTTTTAGTGAGTGACCCCGTATCTTATTGTATTTCCTTTCTCTGAAAAGTTTGTTCCCTATGCTCGGGTCACCAGTACGATATTTGTACATTGATATCATATCCCCTCTCAAGCGTCTCTTCTCTAGAGAGAATAAGTTCAATACTTGTAGTCTTTCCTCATAGCTGATGTCCTCCATTCCCCTAATCATCTTTGTTGCCCTTCTCTGGACTCTCTCCAGTTCCAGCACATCCTTCCTGAGGACCGGTGCCCAGAACTGGACGGCGCTATCTGATAAACTGTAACTCACTACACTCTCCCTGAAGGAATGTGGAATTGTGTGTAGGGCGAGTGTATTGTGTGTTAATCAGCAGGCTTTATAGTGGCGTAGGAGGTAGAATATGGGGCTTGCAAGTGAGAGGCTGTGGGCTCTAATCCCTTGGCCAGTGGGTGATTAATATTAATTATGGATATTAATTAAAACCTTTTAAATTAATTATGGATGTGGGAACTTGAAGTTCCCGCGAAGAAGCCCATTTGTTCGCCATTTGGGGAACAGGCGAGTGGGCAGTGTTCGAGTCGAACTAAGGTTAGACTCGAACACGAAGCTCATCACTATGCACCAATTTGGGT
Organism: Pelophylax lessonae; assembly: GCF_965119305.1. Taxonomy (NCBI): domain Eukaryota; kingdom Metazoa; phylum Chordata; class Amphibia; order Anura; family Ranidae; genus Pelophylax; species Pelophylax lessonae. The sequence goes on along the minus strand of NC_138769.1, from coordinate 743,517,200 downwards.
TCTTTTTACCAAAGAAATGTAGCAGAATACATTTTGGCCTAAAATTAGGAAGAAATAAAATTTTGCAAATAAATAACCTAACAGAAATGAAGAATGTGAATGTGTTAAAGATAAGGGTTTTCAGAGATCACCTAAATACAGAGTAGAAGATAGTCAGACAGATTGAGAGTTCCAGAGGATGGGAGAGGCTCTGGAGAAGTCCTGGAGGTGAGGAGAGTATGTTGTAAGTATTTTACATTTTAAATTGGAAGAGATTGTCAAACAAAAGAGTTGCCCTGGCATTATTGCACCTCCAACAGGTAGGAAAGGTTGTTGGAAAAATGTTGTGCAAAAGTGGGGAATATATACCATCTGGTCAAAGGTTATATCTGGACTCCTGGAGACTGCTGGAAAAGGAGGATTTGTGAGCAAAGAATAGGATATGATCTCTTTCTGTCTGAGTGAATGTGTGACCCAAATCTCCTCCCATTTCAGAAGGAATAAAGTTGTGAAATCTCCATTTTGATTGGTAAGGAAGTGATGGGATATGGAAATTGTGTGACCTGTTGGCTGACTTCATCTTTATTCCGGCATCATGGAAGAATGCATTGTCACCTGACCTGTCTGTAACACTCATTAATAAATTTTTCATCAGTAAATGCATAATCTTTTGCCAAACGCAAATACGTATATATTTGTTGCAGTTTTGAAATGGTTTACCGGGATTATGATTGAAGCCTGCAATTCTGTTTCTCATAAAAGCGATCTGAACAGTAGCCGTTGGATCACTTGGATCACTTTTAGAAGCAGTGAGAGGGGTGTCCCCTCCCCCCCCCCTCCTGCTTCTCACCAGTGTTTCTCGGGCCTTCTGTTCTTACCAGTCAGCCTGGGAAATGATCCGACAGTTCGCACAGCTGGTCACAGAGGTGAGAAGAAACCAGATCGTCTCTGATCACCTCTACAATCTAGGAGGACCGGAGTGACATCATGACATCACTTCCAGTCTAGGGTGGAGGTAACCAGGTTTTTTTTGTTTATTTTAAAAGCAAAATATCACATTTTTTTTTGATCTTTTGCTTTCAAAAGGTAGACCCCAGTTCTCTCCATAAAGAAGACTTGTCATCCCTTATTTCTGTTAAAAGGGATGTTTACATTTCTTGTATTAGGAATAAAAGTGATTAAAAAAATGAAAAGTCAATAAAAATGTAAATAAATAAGAAAAAAAAAGGCCTGCGAGCAGAAGTGAACACATTCTTAGGTCACGCACGCATACTGAATGTAAATGGTGTTTGCAACACATGTGAGGTATCATTGTGAACGTTAGAGCGAGAGCAAGAATTCTAGCACTGGACCTCCTCTATAACTCTAAACATGTAGCCTGTAAAACAATTTAAATTGTAGGCTACGGAGATTTTTAAGTATCTTAGTGTGTCACCATTCCACGAGCACGCACCATTGTAAAGTGTAACATATTAGGGATAAATTTACTTGGCGTAAAGTCATCTTTTTTATATATTTTCCAAAAAAATTGGTTATATATTGTATCATTTTGTATTAAAATTCATTAAAGCATACTTTTTCGCAAAAAATTACGGTTGAAAAACTGCTACGCAAATACAACTGCTACGCAAAAAACCCTCAGACAACAGTCTCCCCTGATACTTTATGAGCAAAGGCAGTAGAGGAAAGGCATCTGTTAGGTGGCTATTTATTGGGTGAGTGAGGGCATCCGCTTCCTCCACCAACAGGTGAGGATAGGAAGAGAGGCACTGTGTGAATGAATGGTGATTAAAACGGATTCAGCTAAGGGTGGCCCCATACCTGAGTGATATGGACAAGATCTTCTGATTAAAGAACCATCCATTGGGAACCAAGTACTGGCATCAGTGGTGACAATGGTCCCATATAATGAACCTACCGGAAGGGAACAAGTGAGCATACCCTGACATATCCATCACCAGAGGCTCCTGCACATCTGGGAAGAAGCAATTTGAATTGGCTGCCTTTTGCATTGCTAAAAGAACTTCATTGGACATCCAGAGAATCCAGTGTGCCCAGGATAGCATAGGGATGCAAGACATCATCGTTTCCAAGAGATCCCTGCATTGGGAAGCTGACCACAGCTTGGCCCATTCAAAAAGGCGGAGAAAAAGTGCACTTGTGAGCATTGAACTGGGGCTGCGTATCGATGACTAGTCAGGTCTGCTCCAACTGTCTTGACACCTCCTATCCAGCCAAAACTTCTCAGGTTGGCCAGAAGAATCCCCTTTTGAACTAGTAGGTCATCTGGACCCAAAGCCAACAGTAGAATACCATCCACGTAATGGTGGATTTGAAGCATCCACGTTTCCTCAGAGGGGCTACACAGAGATTAGAACCTCCATAAAGGTCATCAGTGAGGCAGATGGCCCTGAAAGGAAGACCCACCAACTGGAAATGTCCATCACACTGAGAATGAGTTTCTTTAACCACTTGCCGACTGCTCACAGTAATCCTACTGTAATCCTACTGTGGCAGTGCGGCTCCCCTGGGTCCAGCGACGTAGACCTACGTCGATGGACTCCTAGTGGGCGGCGCGATCCCACTGTGTTTAGACACAGCGGGAGTCAGGCCAGAGGAGGAGAGGTGGCTATTTCCACCTCCCTTCCCCGATCGTCGGGGAAACTGTAAGAAGACCCGCCTGCTTATGTAAACAAAGCAGGCGGATCTTCTCTGTCACAGACAGGAGGAGATCACAGGATTCAGCATAGCTAAACCTGAGATCTGTGTGTGTCACAGAACCCCCTCCCCCCACACATACATCAGTAAGCATGAGGCATACATTTAACCTTTTGATCACCCATAGGGTTAACCCCTTCCCTGCCAGTGTCATTATTACAGTGACAGTGCATATTTTTAGAACTGATTACTGTAGTAATGTCACCGGTCCCCCTAAAAGTTTAAAAAATGTCAGTTAGGAGTCCGATCTGTCCGCCGCAATGTCGCAGTCCCGCAAAAAAAAAAAATTGCAGATCACATAAAAATGACATAAATCTTTCCAGTAGTTAGTAAACGCGATAACTTTTGCGCAAACCAATCAAAATACGTTTATTGCGATTTTTTTACCAAAAATATGTAGCAGATAACAAATTGGCCTAAAATGTTAAAAAATTTAGATTTTTAAATTTTCTTTTTTGGGGAATGTTATATAGCAGAATGTGAAAAATATTGTTTTCAAAATTGTCGCTCTTTTTTGTTTATAGCGCAAAAATTAAAAATCGCAGAGGTGATCAAATACCACCAAAAGAAAGCTCTGTTTGTGGGGAAAAAAAGGATGTACATTTTGTTTGGGTACAGCATTGCACGACCGCGCAATTGTCCATTAAAGTAACGCAGTGCTGAATCGCAAAATAGGGCCTGGTCAGGAAGGGGGTAAAATCTACCGGGGCTGCATTGGTTAAATTCAACACTGGTCTTCTTTGTACGGGACACAGAGCAGAATAAAAGCCTGTAAATCTCTCTGAGGGAGGACTTATAATAATTCCCCATTTCAGTCGTATAATATTGATGTAATCAGAGAGGACTTCCACCTTCTGAGGGGAATGTGCTATTCTGGTCAGGATGAAGAAATGTTCTGGAGGGAGATGTCTAAAGCATCAAAAGTAACCATTTTACTGTAGATGGCACTACTGGATCCAAATAAAAAAAAAAAAAACAGGCTTTACCATTTGTGCACACATTCGGCCACCCTAGTTCCCACCACACTAGCCTGGGGGAGGGGGTCCCCCATCAAACAGACTTCTGTAGGGGATGATGAAGGGATTGAAAAGGACCATGGCTGTGCGTCTTTTAGAAGGGTGTCCTTGCACACCCTTCCATTTGCTCTTGAAGTTTTCTATTCTGGCAAAAGCATCTTGAGTCCTGGAATGTAGAGAGGACTAAACTATCAGAAAGAACTCACCGGAGCCTCGAACTCCTATGAGGAGGAAGGCCAGACTAACCACTGATTGCTCCTGGAATAGTGCTTAGTGTTAGGATGTACATGTGACTCTTAATCGGGGCCAATAAAGAGTGTTCGACATTTCAATGATTTGTGCCGCTCTATGAAACTTAAACCCCGTTATACGGCAATCAAGAGCTGATTACGAGCACCATCCATCCGCACATCAAACTGAGGACAACCAAAACTGAGCGGCTGTAAGTCTCTAGGAATCATCAAAACTTCTAGTTAGGGAAAATTGTCATCATACAGACATTTACATCCACCCTGCCTGAGGGCGGGTTTGTTGACCAAGGACTGGGCTTTAAAGCCCCCTTCATTGTCACTGAATGCAGCATTGCCTTAGGGGAACATCGATAACAAATTCTACTTCATCCACAAAATCTACCAATCACTTAAGCTTACCAAGAGCACTAATAATCTGCTATTTCAGCGATTCATGGGTGATGGAGACCTCCACTCTGGGTCCCAACTGTGCTGCCCTTGCAACAAAGTACGGTGATCACTGGCTTACAAACACCCCCTGCGTCTTGACATGAAACTCTCAGATATCCATTAATTCATCGATCGTAGATACAGCCAACGGAAACTGAATCTTCACTGGGAGGAATAACACTCCAGAGAAAATGCATAATGGTAGTGTCCATACCTTTGCAGTAGGGTGCAGTGCTGTAAAGTGTGTGCTCCTGCAACTCATGTTAAGTTCATTAGCTCGATGCAGTGCCACAGAATTGGCACTTCCCTCTGGAGTAGGGTATCATTTTGCTGCTGCTTACATCTGTAAAACTTCATATTACTATTGCCACTCCAATTTAGTCAGCCTCTTCACCTTTCCATTCATTGGGAAGTATGTATGGATGTGTCTTCAAAACGTAATGTATTGACTTGGAAGGCGGTGACCTGAGTCATCCCATTTCGGGCCTGTTTAACAACTTGTCGACCGCCGCACGACTATTTACGTAGGACTACTTCGCTAGTCTGTGAGCCTCTAGGTGGCGAGCGCGCGCCGCCGGAGGCGCGCTCCCACCCCTGCTCGTTCCCTAACAAGTCCGCGCGTGTGACCGGCGGACCCGATGTCCGCCGGCCACTCGCAATCTCCCTGTGGAGAGGGAGAAAGGCAGGCGGCTGATGTAAACACAGCCGCCTGTCATTCTCCCTGATGTAAGAACAGAGATCATACAATCCTGCTATGTAGGATCGTATGTCTCTGTGCTTACATCACTAGCCACACCCCTTTACAGTTAGAAGCACGCCCCTTGGGGCACACTTAACCCCTGAATCACCAATAAAGTTAACCCCTCCCCTGCCAGTGTCATTTTTACAGTAACAGTGCATATGTATAGCACTGATTACTGTAGTAATGTCACTGGTCCCCCCAAAAGTGTCAAAAATGTCAGTCAAGGGTCTGATCTGTCCGCCGCAATGTCGCAGTCTCGGAAAAAAAAAAAAAAACCGAGATCGCCGCCATTACTCGTTAAAAAAAAAAACACCAAAAATGACATAAATCTTTCCCTTAGTTAGTAAACGGAATAACTTTTGTGCAAACCAATCAAAATACGCTTATTTTTTTTTTACCAAACATATGTAGCAGAAAACAAATTGGCCTAAAATGTTAAAAATTTTTGATTTTTACATTTTTTTGGGGGAATTTCATATAAAAAAATGTGAAAAATATTATTTTTTCAAAATTGTCGCTTCTTATAACCTACATCTATGCATAACATCATACACCCTTTTAACTAGGGTGGGTAGGCGGGCCGTCCTGGAAGGCTCGGAAGAAAAGACCGTTACCGGTGAACTAACAGTAGGTTTTCTCTCCTCCCCTTCCAGGACGGCCCAACAATGAGAGGATAATAGAGATCCCTTGCCTACCTTAGGGTGGGACCACTGCCTGCAAGACTTTTCGGCCAAAGGCTAGGTCTTGTTGAGACAGTACTTCAATGCGGTAATGCTTCAGGAAGGTGTCATGACTAGACCAGGTGGCTGCAGTGCGGATTTGTTCCCATGAAGCTCCTGCCTTCTCAGCCCAGGATGTGGCGACGGCTCTTGTTGAGTGCGCTTTTATCTTGGTTGGAGCAGGAAGACCTGATAATTCATATGCAGTGGTAATTGCTTGCCTAATCCACCTTGCTAGTGAAGGTTTTGAAGCCTGCAAACCTTTCCTAGGCCCAGAATGAAGGACCAGTAGATGGTTTTATCTCCTGAAAGCTTTTGTTCTTTCTAGATAGGTGAGAATAGCTCTTCTCACATCAATACAATGGAATGTTCTTTCCTTGTCATTTTGTGGTTTATCACAGAAGGAAGGTAGATTTATCTCCTGCGTCCTATGAAAAGAGGATGCTACCTTAGGTAAATATAAGGGATCTGGTTTTAGACTATCCTATCTGGGAAGACCAACATAAAAGGCTCTTTAATAGACAGAGCCTGTAAACCACCTATTCTCCTGGCTGTGGTGATAGCCAACAAAAAAGCTATTTTTAAGGATAGAAATTTTAAAGAAATTTCCTTTATAGGTTCAAAGGGGTCTTTAGATAACGCCTCTAAGACCTTATTCAGGTCCCAAGGAGGGAACCTGTTTTTTGTAATAGGAGTAGCCCTACTCCTAGCTTACAAAAATTTCTTAACCAGTAGCTCCTTTGCCAAACTGATGTCTAGAAAAAGTGAAAGAGCTGCAATCTGTACCCTGAGGGTGTTCACTGCCACACCCTTATCTACTCCATCTTGTAAAAATTCCAAAATAATTGGAGAAGAGGTAGAAGCGAAATTCTTTTGCTTCTACCAGGTACAGAATCTTTTCCATATTTTTACGTAAATCTTTCTAGTGACTGGTTTTCTACTCAGTAAGAGTGTATCTACCACTCTATCTGAGCACCCTTTTGCTTTAAGCAATTGGCGTTCAGTAACCAGGCAGTTAATTGGAAGAATCCTGGATTCTGAAATTTTACTAGTCCCTGAGACAGAAGCTCTGAGGGAACTGGGCGATGCCACTGGCAAGCCGTGGACATAGTTTTTAGGGATAGGAACCGTGATCCTATGGGGAATAGGGGAGCGGACAGGATTATTTTACGTCCCTGACGCCTGCTCAGATTCTGGTAGACTCTGGGAATTGACATCAGGGGAGGAAGGGCATTGGTTGGTTTGTATAGCCACTGCTGGTTTTGAACTCTCAGTCCCACCAATTTGCTTTTTGGATTGCTTTGGTTGGGCCACCACTTCAGAGAGTTCTGGTCCTGTGAAAAGAGGTTGAGTATCCTGCCCAAGGAAATTATTCCTTTTACCCAAAAGTATATCTGGGAGAATTGTAGATTTTTTGCAAAGGGTTGAGCCCATGAAGTGGCTGGAATGCTTCCTGGAATCCTTTGGATCATGATCCGGTAATATTTTCCTGAGGGTCTTGTTATCACTAAGAAATGGGAACAGAACCCCTGGAAACACCGGCTTTTTGGTACTGGAACAATTACAGGTAATTTTCCTAGTTCTCGAATCCCTGGAAGCATTATGAGCTGTCCCTTTGCAACTCTTTTGGGGGATGTGTAAGGGTTACTTTCTGAAGGGATATAAGTGCAGTTTGTAGTCTGTAGCCTATTTTTAGAATGCTGAGGGTATAGGTAAAGACTGTCATTTCTTCCTTTGGAAAAAAGAGTTCCAGTCTGTCCCCTACTTTGATGTTGGAGTCATTTTTTGTCCCTCGCAGCTGGGCCGGAGGAAGAAGGAGAATTGTTTTTTGACTTATCCCTCCTGAAACTCCAATTCTTTGTAGGTTCCCTTCTCCCATTTTGCTGCTTATTATCCCGAGGGCCATGAAAAAACTTTTTATTCGTTTCTTTTGGTTTTGTGGGAAATTTAATTCCTTTTTCTGAGGATCTGGAAAGGACTTCGTCAAGTCCTGAACCAAACAAGAGTGACCCTTCAAACGGAAGGCCACAGAGCTTAGTCTTGGGCGTTATGTCTCCTTCCCATTCCTTAAGCCAAATGGTTCTTCTAGCTGAGTTCATAAGTGCCCCTGTTTTAGCAGTGGCTTCCACTGATTCTATTGCAGCGTCTGCCAGATACGCTACTGCCTTGGTTATAACTGACAGGGAATCTTGTATGTCCTGGGTTTTTAACTGTAAAAAATGTTATTTAATTTTTCAATCCAGAAAAAAGGTATTTCTTGCAACCCAAGAAGCAGTTAGAGCTGAACCCATTGCTTTAGCATTGGAATCCCAAGCTTTTCCCAGTAATGTCTCTGCTTTCCGATTCATAGTATCCTTGATACTACCAGCATCTAAAAAGGAGAGATCTGAATTTCTGGAGATTTGTGCTAGGGGAGCATCGATTTTTGGTCTTTTAAGGAATTTGTTTGCACCCTCATCCTTAAAGGGAAATCTTCTTTTCCAAGAATTCCCTTTGCTTAACCTGTTTTCAGGCGATTGCCATTGTTGAAGGATCAGACTCTTCAAGGAATGGTGAATATGAAAAACTCTAGAAGGGCTTCTTCCTATCCCTTTATAGAGTTTGTCTTGTGCTGTGACTTCTTTAGGCAGATCAGGAATCTCTTCTGAAGCATATATGGCTTGAAGGAGACCCTGCATACCATCCAATCCAAACATGTTTTTTGCTGACTCTACCTCCTCAGAGGCATCCGAGTCCCTATTTCCCTCATCTTCTGAACAAGATAGGGAAATTGAGTGGTCATCTTCTGGAAATATTCTATCTTCTTCTGTGACCTGTGCTGATGGAAGACTTTGAGTGGCTGGTGTGGTGGCTGAGGGCCCTGCTATATTTAGAGGGGTTTCTTGACACGAAGTCCCTGCCCTTGCGGGAGGGTCTACCTGTTCCTCTCTATAAGCTACACCTAGATTAGACCGTACTGCCATCATAGTAGAAAGCATTTCATCTTGCATATTTTTAAAAAAAAGTCTTTCATAAAGTCTGAGGTTTCCCTTCCTGACAATTTATGAATACATCTATAGCAAAACGGTCTAGTGTGGGTACTGGGCATCTTTTCTGAACAATAACCACATTTCTTATGGACAGCAGGCCCTTGTAATGCAGATGTAGCTTCTTGTGAACCGCTCTGGGACTCTGGAAGACAAGATACAGAAACAACATAAGTATCGCCCTTCCAGCAAAAAGACATCAAATATAGGGACCATAGAAAGAAGGCAGCGTCATCTACTAGGGTCAGGGAAATGATAAGTTCCAGGCACATGTTATGTTGGTAAGCTAGCAGGCTTCAGCATAGGTCAGCAAGGATACGAATCATCACTTACCCTGTCCGACCTGTTTTTTTGCTGCCGACACCTGGGACTGTCTCTCCTCCTCCTTCCCCGGAGGATGAGTCATGGAGGACTTCATTTCCGAAGCAGGAACCCGAGCTGTGCTAGCTTTGGACTCTGCTTTGCCGCTACCGAGCGGCTCCGGCGTCTCCTCCATGCCTCTCTTCCTTCCCATGTCGTGTGCGTCTGACGTCTGCGCCAGAAGTTCCGGTTTCAAAGCGAGGTTTGGAACGCCCGTCCTCTCGATTTTTTCGGCGGGAAATTCAAAATCTTCAAAGGAGGAGAGCTGCAAGCGCCGGAAAACAAGACTTGGAAACACTAGCCAGTGGGCGACATGTGAGTTCCCTCAGACGGGAGTGCAGGGACTGCTCCGCTCGTAAGGTCCCCCCCCCTACTCCAGAGAGTTCTGCAAGGGGAACCCATGGCTTTCTGCTGAACCTGGCTCACAGGGTACTTTTCGACTCTAGGAGTCTGCAGGTGAGATCTTAATCGTCATTTCTTTGTAGTATGAAACACAATCTAAAACTGGGGCCAGAGGGAAAGGTGGGGCCTTTTAACTATTCTTGATTGATTGTGTTTCCGGTAGGGAGGAGCCTATCATCTCTCATTGTTGGGCCGTCCTGGAAGGGGAGGAGAGAAAACAATATTAATACCCCACCTGATGAATGCAGCAAAAGGATTAATTCCACTATTTTGGCAAAAGGAAGAGGCCCCTACCACGGGAGACTGGGTACAAAGAGTCAAGAGAATAAGAACATTGGAATATCTGAGAGATTGGGAAGAAGATGATACAGAGGAATGGGGTGATATATTGGAAAACTGGGGAAGGTTTAAGACAACGAGAGAATACATTAAATGGAGTGGAGAAAAAGAGAAAGACAACTAGTATAGATAAGGGGGGGGGGGGGGTCAATAGAGGGGAAAATAAGGGAAGGAAGAAGTTACATTACTGGAAATTGATGTTTTTATTCTGTGAAATATATTTGTATGCTCTCTCTTTTTTGAAAACAATAAATAAATTTATAAAAAAAAAAAAAAAAAATTTCCGTTCACTGGAACTAAGAGGCCAAGTCCAACCCCTGAAAAATAACCCCACACCATAATCCCCCTCCACCAAATGATTTGAATCAGTGCACAAAGCAAGGCCCATACAAACATGAATGAGCAAGTTTGAGGTGAAGGTACTTGACTGGCCTGCACAGAGTCCTGACCTCAACCTGAAAGAACACATTTTGGATGATTTAAAGCGGAGACTGCAAGCCAGGCCTTCTGGTCCAACATCAGTGCCTGACCTCACAAATGCTCTTCTGGAAGAATGGTCAAACATTCCCATAGACACACTCCTAAACCTTGTGGACAGCCTTCCCAGAAGCTGTTATAGCTGCAAAGGGTGGGCCAACTCAATATTGACCCCTACGGACTAAGACTGGGATGTCATTAAAGTTCATTGTGTGCACAAAGGCAGGTGTCCCAATACTTTCGGTAATATAGTGAATGTTATATATAGAAGGAATATGTACAATATTATACATTTTTAAATATTTGTATTTTATTTTATGGAGGACACTCTATTATTCCCATTGGCTGGTAAAATGTACAATTTATTACAATTTCCTACAGGAGAACTTCATTCATTGTTCTAATTTAAAGCACTGTGCTGCATAGTGATGGAGGAATGTGCTTGGGATTGACTTGCCGGCACATTTCGCAAATGCATCTAAAAATCCAAATACTTAAAGGCAAAATTCTGAAAACCCAAGTTACACTCACCAGTAACGTCTTTTCCTGAAGTCTTTCAAGACAACAGCTTTGAGAGCGGTGTGGAAAGTGGGGTCCCCCAAGGATCTGTCCTGGGACCCATACTGTTTAATTTATTCAGTAACGATCTAGAGGAGGGGATATCCAGCACAATCTCGGTTTTTGCAGACGATACTAAGCTAAGCAGGGCAATAACTTCTACACAGGACGTGGAAACTTTACAAGCGGACCTGAACAAAATAACGGGGTGGACAACTACATGGCAGATGAGGTTTAATGTTGAAAAATGTAAAGTAATGCATTTGGGTGCCAGAAATATAAATGCAAGTTCCTCACTAGGGGGGGAACCTCTGGAGACATTGAACATGGGAGGGGGGGAGGAAAATGTACATGGACAAGGTGGACTTAGCTGGAGCCCTCATGATTGACTGATATAGCAAATTTCATCAGAACCTGGAAAAGACTCCCACTGAGGATTCAGAGGCTTGGCAAGATGCCACTTGACTGCTACCCAGTCTCCCTGCACTGAGGCAGTGTTGGTCGTGTATTCGCTCAGGCAATGAAAAAGAAAACACTCGGGAACACAGCTCAGTTAGTGAGTTATGTAAATGCATTACATGCTTAGGGTAAAGCTCCATAAAAAACCTACAGATGAGAATCATAAGGAAACAAATTTCATTGATGCTTGCCCCCAAAAAATGTCAAAAGTTAGAATAGTCCAGGACTTTCTAGGTTGTGCCTGATGGACATAAATACTAAAGTATCCATCCATTATATTCCTGTTTGCTCACTTATTTAGTTTGTTTTTTTCAAAATAGCGATACAGGCGGTCCCCGGGTTACAAACAAGATAGGGACTGTAAGTTAGTTCTTATGTCAAATTTGTTTGTAAGTCGGAACAGGTACATTTTTTAAGTTTAGCTCCAGCCAAAATAATCATTTTTAAGTTTTTTATTTAGCATAGGAAAGGGTTAACACCCCTCTACCATTTGTTTTGCTGTCTGTACCCCTGTTCAGAAGATTTCACCTCACTTTCTGTCCCTATGACAACTGTACTCTGAAAATGTTGGGTTGTTGTGGAAACAAGGATTGGTGATAAAGGATTAGTGATCAGTGGAGACATCTTTTCCCATGAGAACTCTTCCAGGAGTGAATTTCCCTTCCTAGGGGGAGATTTCTCCTCACTTCCTGTTGTCTCCCTCCGTTTGTAAGTAGGAGTCATTTGTAAGTCAGATGTTCGTAACCCGGGGACCGCCTGTATACCTTTTCACTTTTTTACTAGCTTGTGAGATGACATGAGGTGTGATACTAATGAGATACCCTGAGGTCTTTATTTGCAGCTTAGCTGCTACCCCTTTAATATCCCCCTTCTTCCAAAGTTTCCTCACTGCAGCTGAAGCTTGTGAATCCTCTGGTGATAGATTAGCCCGGCATTAACTGTAAAAGCTTTGTCACATTCAGATCAATTAAATGGCTTCTCTCCAGTGTGAGCCTTCTGGTGGACAACTACATGGCAAATGAGGTTTAATGTTGAAAAATGTAAGGTAATGCACTTGGATGCCAGAAACATGAATGCAAGTTACTCACTAGGGGGAGAACTCTGGGGGAATCTAAGATGGAAAAGGACCTGGGGGTCCTAGTGGACAACAGGCTTGGCAGTGGCATGCAATGCCAAGCCGCTGCAAGCAAAGCCAACAGAATACTGGGATGTATAAAAAAGGGGATTCACTCCAGAAATAAAGAGATTATTCTCCCACTCTACAAGACTCTGGTCCAGCCACATCTGGAGTATGCTGTCCAGTTCTGGGCACCGGTCCTCAGGAAGGATGTGCTGGAACTGGGGAGAGTCCAGAGAAGGGCAACAAAGATAATAAAGAAGGATCTCAGCTACGAGGAAAGACTACAAGCATTGATCTTATTCTCTCTGGAGAAGAGACAATTGAGGGGGGATATGATATCAATGTACAAATACTGTACTGGTGACCCTAGCATAGGGAGGAAACTATTCAGAGAAAGCAAATATAAAAAGACACGGGGCCACTCACTAAAATTAGAAGAGAAGAGGTTTAAACTTAAATGGCATAAAGGGTTCTTTACTGTCAGAGCAGTAAGGATGTGGAATTCTCTTCCACAAGCAGTGGTATCAGCAGGGAGCATCGATAGTTTCAAAAAACGATTAGATGGGCACCTTAAAGACCACAACATACAGGGGTATTGTATCGCTCCTGCGTTTTATGTATGATGTGGATTTTCAGCTGCAGAAATATTCCACTTCAGTAGTCATGTAGAGAAACGCTGAGACACCAATCCCAACTCCCAATGACTCATCATGTGTGGATGATCTCAATTCAGCAAGTAAATACACACACTCAATAAGATGTTTCCTAGAGTGACTTATGTATATAGTATCACAGTGATGATAGGCTGAAGAGACAGGTTGGGTAGAGATGGTAGATGACAGACACTTGAAAGGAAATGTTCTTGAAAGTAAGATAGTAGCAGATGGGATGCAGATAGGTTTAGCAATCATGTATGGTAGCAGATGACAGAGTAGCAGGTGGACATACAAGAGAGATCAACCCAGTGCAAGAACAGGTGGTAGTAGGCTCAAGAGCTAGCAATCTTAGATAATGCAGATGTAGTAATAGTCCTTAGTATGCAGAGCTAGATAGTGTAAGCTTTAGTATGAAGGTTATAGAGGTTTCCCCTGTGGGGTACTTATCACTAATAGCAATGTAGCAGAGGAGAGGTTCGGCAAGAGCGGATGATCCGGTAGCGGGATACAGGGATCAGCGCAGCGTGGTTCCGACAGCGAGGTATGCTTGCAAGCATGAGAGCTTCAAGACAGGTTAGCATCAAGGCACAAAGCAGTTTGAACGAACACATGTGAGTGAGAGCCGGCGATCTAAATAGCCATCCAGTCCGGCGCTCAGTGATGACAGCATCAGTCTTAAAGGTGTATGCGCACCTTACCAAAAGAGAATGGTGGGGCGCATACACTTATGAAAGAGTAATTAGGGTACCCAAAGGTACCAGAACATTACAGTACCCCCCCCCTTAAGGCCGGCTCCTGAAGGCCTCTGGAGCTGGTTTGTCTGGGTACTTCGTATGAAAATTGCCGATTAATCTAGAGGCATGTATGTCAGAGGTGTTTAGCCAGGTGTCGTCTTGGGGCCCATAGTTCTTCCATCGAACCAAGTACTGAAGTCTTCCTCTGTGGATACGAGAATCCAGAATCTCTTTTATCTCATATTCTTCTCCACCTTCAACTTGTACAGGAGGAGGAGGTGGGATAGTAGGCCTTATTCCTTGGTCAGGAACATGGGGCTTCAGTAGCGACACATGGAAAATGGGATGTATTTTGAGGTCTATTGGCAATGTAAGCTGTACTGCAGCTTTTCCAATAAGTTTCTTGATTGGGAAAGGTCCCAAGAACAGAGGTCCAAGCTTTTTGCTAGGGATTTTCAGTCTTAAATTTTTTGTTGAGAGCCAAACGAGGTCCCCGATAGCGTACTGAGGAGAAGGTCTTCTGCGAAGATCATAGTACTTCTTTTGTTGACTATGAGCGTGTGCAATGGTAGTATTAAGCAAACCCAGAGAGTCCTTTATTTGGGTAAGACAGTCTGAGGCTACTGGGTTATTTGAAGGAAGGATGCGTGGTGGAAGAATAGAGGGATGAAACCCATAGTTCAAGTAGAACGGACTCTGCTTGGTCGTACTGTGGGTTGCGTTGTTGTAGGCAAATTCTGCCAGAGGGAGAAGATCCACCCAATCATCCTGTTGGTAAGAAGTGTAACAACGTAAATATTGCTCGATGCATTGGTTGACTCTTTCAGTCTGTCCGTTGGTCTGCGGATGGTAAGGAGAAGTGAGCTTCCGCTCGATCCATAGTATGTGACATAGTTCTTGCCAGAACTTGGAAATAAATTGTGATCCACGGTCAGACAGAAGAGTTTTTGGGATACCATGTAACTTAAAGACATGTTTCATCAGGAGTTCTGCCGTTTGTTTGGACGAAGGTAGTCTGCGAATAGCAATGAAATGTGCCATTTTTGTCAGATGGTCCACTGACACTAAGATGGTATTAAATCCTTTGGAAGGAGGCAATTCCACTATAAAGTCCAAGGACACAACTTCCCATGGAGTTTGGGGTATTGGTAGACTGCATAGTAGACCGGATGGTCTCGTAGTGTCAATTTTGGACCTGGCACAGACATTGCATAAAGAGACGAATTTTTGTATAGATGTTTTCATGTCAGGCCACCAGAATTGCCTGGTAATCAGAGTAAGAGTCTTTGTCATACCCATATGTCCTGCCATAGGCACATCATGCGATAATTCCAAGATCTTGGTGCGTATGGTAGGTGGTATGTAAAGTTTGTCGTTGTAGTAGAGGAAGCCTTCTGCATCAGTATTTAGTTGTGGTGGGGGTGAATCCAAAATTATACCATGCAAAACCTCTTCCTTCAAGGAACGGACAACTCCAATAATGCATTTGTGAGGAATTATAGGAACGGAAGGGATTTCGAAGTAGTTTTCTTCAGTTAGTCGTGATAGTGCATCCGCCTTTTTGTTCTTATCTGCAGGTGTGTAGGTCACTAGGAAGTTAAACCTTAGAAAGAATAGTGACCATTGTACCTGTCGGTGAGAGAGAGTTTTGTTAGTCTGAAGATATTGGAGATTTTTATGGTCCGTGTATATAAGTATTGGTAATTGGGTGCCTTCGAGTAGATGTCGCCAATTCTCCAGAGCCAATTTTATAGCAAGCAGTTCCTTTTCACCCACGGGGTAATTTATCTCTGGACTGCTTAGGGATTTAGAAAAAAAGGCGACTGGATGAAGTGGTGAAGTGTGAGTTGGTCGTTGGGAGAGTATTGCTCCTACTGCCATGTTTGACGCATCTACTTCCAGAATGTATTGGAGGGATGGGTCTGGATGGCGTAGTATGGGAGCAGAAGTAAATCTTGTCTTTAACAGGTGAAAAGCTTTATTTGCTTCATCTGACCATTTGAATGGTTTTTTAATGCTAGTGAGCTGTGTGAGGGGTCTCACAATGGCAGAGAAGTTTCTGATGAACTTCCTGTAGAAATTCGAAAATCCAAGGAATCGCTGTAGCGCCTTGCGTGTGGTTGGTGTAGGCCAATCCTGAATGCAGGATATCTTACTCATGTCCATCTCGATTCCTGTTTTGGATATGATGTAGCCTAGAAACAGTACCTCTTCTTTATGGAACAAGCATTTTTTCAGTTTCACATAAAGGTTGTGTGCAAGCAATCTCGATAATACTAGTCTTACATGTCTTATGTGTTCAGACAGGGATCGTGAATATATAAGTATATCGTCCAGATATACCACAACACAGACATCTAGTAAGTCTCTGAAAATATCGTTTATAAATCGTTGAAAAACTGCAGGGCCGTTGCATAGCCCGAATGGCATTACAAGATATTCGAACAATCCGTATCTGGTTCTGAATGCAGTCTTCCACTCGTGTCCATCACGGATTCGAATGAGATTGTATGCTCCTTTCAGGTCCAATTTTGAAAAATAGGTAGCTCCACGCACCTGCTCAATGAGCTCAGGGATAAGCGGTAGAGGATAGCGATCTTTTATTGTAATAGCATTCAATTGCCTATAGTCGATGATAGGCCTGAGACTTGAGTCCTTATTGCGGACAAAAAAGAGTCCTGCTGCTGTGGAAGAAGTGGAAGGTCTAATAAAACCTTTCTTCAAATTCTCATCCAAATAGTCTTTGAGATGGGAAAGTTCATCCTGTGAAAGAGGATAAACATGACCCGAACGGCAATTTGCTATTTGGGAGTAGATCAATGCTACAATCATAGTCTCGATGGGGAGGTAGTGCTTGAGCATTTTTCTCAAGAAAAACCTCAGAGAGATCCTGATAACATAGTGGTGCAATCTCATCTGTCACCACAGACAGGATCTTCCCGAAAGACGGGAGGTTACACGTACCCTCGCAATAGCAAGAGAGGAAGGCCAGGGTCCGTTCCTTCCAATCTATGGTTGGTTGATGTGTGTGCAACCAGGGAAGTCCCAAAACAATGGGAAAGTGGGGTGAAGGTATTAGATCGAAGGTAGTGGTCTCCATATGAGACCCGTTAGTAGTGACTAGGAGTGCCTGTGTCTGATCAGTGATCGGACCAGAGGATAAAGGAACACTGTTAATAAGACTTACTGAGACAGGTTTAAGTTTAGAAATAATAGGAACTTTATTTAAAGCAGCAAAACGTATGTCAATATAATTTCCACAAGATCCTGTGTCAATCATGGCCTTAGTAGTAATCCTGTTCTGGTCCCACTGTAATGTTAAGCAAACAGAAAGGTAAGGGTTAGTGATTGAAGTTGTCAATCCCCCTAGGAGGACATGTGAACACTCACCCTTCTTTTTGTAGACTAGGGGACAGACGTTTATCTTGTGATCCGGGGATGCACAGTACAAGCAGAGATTACCAGATCGTCTTCTGGCTCTTTCCATAATTGATAGAGGTGGGCGTATGGTTCCTACCTCCATAGGAACGGGGTCAACGGCCGAAATCCGAGAAGAACTGGATAATGGCATTCCCATTTTCTCAGCCTTTCTTTCTCGTAGTCTTCTATCTATGGTGATACTGAGTTGTATCAATGCATCCAGGGTTTTTGGCAGATCCGCTCGGGCGAGCTCGTCTTTAACGGCCTCTGATAGGCCAAGCCTAAATTGGGTTTTCAGAGATGCATTATTCCATTCTGAATCAAGGGTCCATCTCTTGAATTCTGCGACAAAGTCTTCTACAGGTCTCCTCCCTTGTTTCAAGGATCTTAATTGAAGATCGGCAGTACTCTGCCTATTGGGATCATCATATAGGCTAGTGAGTTCTGCTAGGAACAAGGCATAGGAGTTGAGAAGCTGGTCGCTTTTCTCAAAAAGAGAGTCTGCCCAGGCCCGAGGATCGCCTGTTAGGTAAGAAATAATAGTACAAACCTTAATGTGATCAGTAAGTTAGGTACGGGGTTTTAGCAAGAAAAGTAACTGACATGCGTTTTTAAATTTGCGAAATTTTTTGCGATCGCCTGTAAATACCAAAGGAGGATTTATTTTGGGTTCAGGGGACTGAGCAGTGGTAAGTTGTGTCAGTCTAATTACCTGCTGCGACAGAGCCTGATTGTCTTCTTTTAATTCAGCAAGTGCGTGTATTAACGCAGTTACTTGCTGTTTTAATTGTGTCATCTGAGTGGTTATTTCTGCTGAATCCATTTGTGGTTCGTTCAATCTGTATCGCTCCTGCGTTTTATGTATGATGTGGATTTTCAGCTGCAGAAATATTCCACTTCAGTAGTCATGTAGAGAAACGCTGAGACACCAATCCCAACTCCCAATGACTCATCATGTGTGGATGATCTCAATTCAGCAAGTAAATACACACACTCAATAAGATGTTTCCTAGAGTGACTTATGTATATAGTAACACAGTGATGATAGGCTGAAGAGACAGGTTGGGTAGAGATGGTAGATGACAGACACTTAAAAGGAAATGTTCTTGAAAGTAAGATAGTAGCAGATGGGATGCAGATAGGTTTAGCAATCATGTATGGTAGCAGATGACAGAGTAGCAGGTGGACATACAAGAGAGATCAACCCAGTGCAAGAACAGGTGGTAGTAGGCTCAAGAGCTAGCAATCTTAGATAATGCAGATGTAGTAATAGTCCTTAGTATGCAGAGCTAGATAGTGTAAGCTTTAGTATGAAGGTTATAGAGGTTTCCCCTGTGGAGTACTTATCACTAATAGCAATGTAGCAGAGGAGAGGTTCGGCAAGAGCGGATGATCCGGTAGCGGGATACAGGGATCAGCGCAGCGTGGTTCCGACAGCGAGGTATGCTTGCAAGCATGAGAGCTTCAAGACAGGTTAGCATCAAGGCACAAAGCAGTTTGAACGAACACATGTGAGTGAGAGCCGGCGATCTAAATAGCCATCCAGTCCGGCGCTCAGTGATGACAGCATCAGTCTTAAAGGTGTATGCGCACCTTACCAAAAGAGAATGGTGGGGCGCATACACTTATGAAAGAGTAATTAGGGTACCCAAAGGTACCAGAACATTACAGGTATACAATGTACAACATACAGGGGTATACAATGTACAACATACAGGGGTATACAATGTACAATATACAGGGGTATACAATGTACAATATACAGGGGTATACAATGTACAACATACAGGGGTATACAATGTACAACATACAGGGGTATGCAATGTACAACATACAGGGGTATACAATGTACAATATACAGGGGTATACAATGTACAATATACAGGGGTATACAATGTACAACATACAGGGGTATACAATGTACAACATACAGGGGTATACAATGTACAACATACAGGGGTATAAAATGTACAACATACAGGGGTATACAATGTATTATTAACAGCAAACACACACACATCATAGGTTGAACTGGATGAATTGGTGTCTTTTTTCAACCTCACTATGAGAGAGAAGATTCGTCCTCCCATTCCCAGGAAACACTGCATCTCCCAAAAATGGTAAACTGCACCCCTCTTCAACTTATCACCCCGACCAATCCATGACCCCTGTTGGATAAAGAAGGTGGCTGGCATGTGCCAAAATGTTTGTAATGTTGTTGGCATGCAATTGCATAGTACCAATATTTTTTACATCAGCCGACTGCAGACTTTATCCCGCTGTCAGCTGAATACAGGTCACAGGAGTGCAGAAATAAGTGCACTCTGGTGACCTACAGAGGTCCTTTAACAAGGGTATTCCATTCAAGTCCTCCTCTCAGTTTTTCAGGAGGACCTGATCAGAAGGTCCATGCAGCCCAATAGACAGGCTGATGAAAAATGGACTGTTTACACCTGCCTAGCTCCAAATCCTTCCAGGTCTGGAGAAAAAAAAAACAATAAAAAAAGGACTGTGTCCTTGGCTAGGGAAAAGGGGAATATCCCAATGGGGAGTGGCAGAGTCGCCGTTTTTCCTGACTTCTCAGCGGACGTGCAGAGGAGACGCAAGGGATTTCTTGAGGCTAAGCGTAGACTGCGAGTCAAGCATCTTAAATATGCCATGATGTACCCTGCGCGCCTTCGGGTGGAGGGCGAAGATCAGGTTCACTTTTTTGATGATCCGGAGGCAGTATTATCCTGGCTGGAGCACCTGGAAACCCGTGGCTGATCTTGCCCTATGTTGTTGCCCATTTTGACTCTGTTGCACTACCAGCATTTTCCTTTTCAGTTCTAGTCTTGCTTGAACACAATCTCCTGTTACGACCAACCTTTATACTCCATATCGTCATTCTATTTCCCCTTCTGACGGATGTTATCTGCCAACCTGCTTGCCTGCAGGGGCCCTGGATCCTGAGATAACTGTTGACTCTTTCTCCTTCACCCTTCTCTTGTCAGTCGCCAGGGCCTGTTCTGGAATACGTCCGACGGAGGATTGAGGACCCTATGTGGCTCATGCTGCTGTTTAGGCTGACTATTTTGTTCGGCATGGCCGTCCAGCGATTTTTTGCCCCCAGCACCTACCTTGGGCAGGTGCACCTGCCCTGGATCTCTTTACTCCTCACATGGCTTGCTACTGACATCTCCTTGTCAATTCATTCTCCTGTAAACTACCTTGTGTGGCACAGCCGTGTATGTCTCCGTTTTTTGGTATTTGACCCAGGGCATCTTTTTTTTTATTTTTCAGGGGTTTTTGGGGTTTGATGCCCACACGAGTTGGGGTTGGTGCAGGGCAGGGAGGGGGGTTTATGTTTGTTGGACTGTGCAAGTTAGTTCTCAGTGGGACTGAGGTTCTGCTCACCACGCAGAGTCAATGTGATGCAACTTACTGTGATTTATATCATGATGCACACTGTCAGTATTTGTTGTTTAATATATACTGGTACAGAGTGGGAACTGAGACCCTGGAGCTGCGGCAACCTAACTATCTAGTAGAATGTAGATGGCCACCTTGAAGCTGATGACGTGGAACGTTCGGGACCTACGTGACAGGATCAAACATTCTGCGGCCTTCACCTTCCTCAAAAAGCAGCGGGTGGACATTTTGATATTGGTAGAGACTCACCTAGAGGGCCGACTACAATTTTCACTTAAATGCCCTTGGGTTGCCTGGATGTACCATTCAGCCTACACCTCTCATTCTAGAGGGGTGGCGGTACTGGTGGCCAAGACGGTTATTTTCCAGCTCCAGGGAACTCGGATTGACCCTCAGGGGAGGTATGGTTTTTACATGCATTGATCTTTGGGGAACCCCTATTGATAATGGCCTTTTATGTCCCACCACCTTTCTCCATTTCTATTATCACTGAGGGTTTCACCTATATGTCGCAGAATGGCTTGGTGATTTCAACAATGTCTTTAACCCTGCCCTGGACAGGCTACAAACTAACCCTCAGACGCAGCCGACAGCTACTCCCACCAGATTTGCCCGTTTGGTGAGTGACATGGGTATGGCTGACACATGGAGGAATGTGTTTCCCCAGCGGAAGGCTTATTCATGCTTTCATCTACACACAATTCCATGTCCTGTATTGACCTAATTCTGGTGTCCAAGACCTTGACCCCTAGAGTGGTGTCCATAGGATTCTCCCCTAGAACGCTCTCAGATCACGGCCCATATTGGATGGAGTTCAGACTCCATCATGATAAGCCTCTGCCGGCTTGGCGCCTTAACCCGACGTGGCTCTCCTTGTTATCTTAGGGGACGGTCCTTGAGGATAACTGGAGACAATTCTACGCTGACAATGAGGGTACAGCCTCCTGGCTGGCAGTGTGGGAAGCTTTCAAACTACATGCCAGGGCTGTCTTTAAATCCCAGATTAAGTGCCTTAAAGATAAATCTATAGAGACCTATACACAAGCGGTTGCCAACCTTACGAATGCTGGAAGTGCCTACCTATTAGACCCTACTTTTGCCTCCGCCTCTCAACTTAAGTTATAGTCCAGAGTGGTCACCCAGCTAGAAAATGAGAGGGCCAAAATGAAAATGTTCTTTCAAAAACAGAGGCTCTTTGAGCACGGGGAAGCTATTAGTGTATCTAGTTCAGTGGCGGCTGGTGCTCAAAATTTTTGGGGGAGCGCAAAAAGAAAAATGTAATAGGTATTGCTTCGCGGCAAAAAACACGGTAAAAAAATTGCGTGACTTTGAGGTCATGGCACAGGTGATGGTTTAGGCATGGCACAGGTGATGGTATAGGCATGGCACAGGTGATGGTACAGGCATGGCACAGGTGATGGTACAGGCATGGCACAGGTGATGGTATAGGCATGACACAGGCATGGCACAGGTGATGGTATAGGAATGGCACAGGTGATGGGATAGGCATGGCACAGGCATGGCACAGATGATGGTATAGGCTTTGCACAGGTGATGGTACAGGCATGGCACAGGTGATGGTACAGGCATGGCACAGGTGATGGTATAGGCATGGCACAGGTGATGGTATAGGCATTGCACAGGCATGGCACAGGTGATGGTACAGGCATGGCACAGGCATTGCACAGGTGATGGTACAGGCATGGCACAGGTGATGGTACACTCATGGCACAGGAATGGCAGAGGTGAGGGTATAGGCATGGCAGGGGCATGGTACAGGCATGGCACAGGTGATGGTACAGGCATGGCACAGGTGATGGTAAAGGCATGGCACAGGTGATGGTATAGGCATGGCACAGGCATGGCCCAGGTGATGGTATAGGCATGGCACAGGTGATGGTATAGGCATGGCACAGGCATGGCACAGGTGATGGTATAGGCATGGCACAGGTGTTGGTACAGGCATGGCACAGGTGATGGTACAGGCATGGCACAGGTGATGGCACAGGCATGGCACAGGTGATGGTATAGGCATGGCACAGGTGATGGTACAGGCATGGCACAGGTGATGGTATAGGCATGGCACAGGCATGGCACAGGTGATGGTATAGGCATGGCACAGGTGATGGTACAGGTGATGGTATAGGCATGGCACAGGTGATGGTACAGGCATGGCACAGGTGATGGTATAGGCATGGCACAGGTGATGGTACAGGCATGGCACAGGTGATGGCACAGGCATGGCACAGGTGATGGTATAGGCATGGCACAGGTGAGGGCACAGGTCGGCTTCACTTACCTTCTGACGGCGGCCTGATGGCGGGATTCCGGGAACCGTCCACGGCGCTGCGTCTCGTCCTCCTCAGTCTTCCGGTCTTCTGGTCTTCGGTCCGGGCGGCGGGAAGGAGATCGGGCGGTGACGGTGCGTGACTGACGCACGCACCGGCACCGCCCCCATTGCGACATTGCGATGTCCTGGATGATGATTGGTCCAGGCTGGAGACTGGACCAATCACAGCCAGGATATCACGAAGGTGGGGGTGGCACAGTGCTATTTCCTGCGCCCAGGTTACGCCCCAGAAGGCAGCCAATCGGCGCCTCTTCTGGGTCATAAACCCCACCCCCCCTTTTTGCAACCCCATAGGCCGGCGAACGCGTTTTTGTTTTCAAAACTTTATTGTACTTTTTTGTATTTTTTTTTCTTCTTTTTTTTCCTTCCTTTTTTTTAGGGGGGGGGGCGGCGCCCTTGTGCCCCCTATGCACGGGCCGCCACTGATCTAGTTCAATGTGAAGATAGGCCCCCGGTGGTCATCACGCTGAAGACTGCCTCGGGTGCCCCAGTGACGGACCCCCGTGCGGTGACGGCTCAATTTCAGTCCTTCTTCCCTCCGCTGTATACATCCAAAGCCCCCTCTGATAGCACGGCTATGCACGAGTTCCTCGCCACTGTTGAATTCCCTAAACTTACCGATGAACAAGTAGCAATGCTAGAGGCACCACTTACTGAGGATGAAATCGAGGAGTCTGTGTCCAGGTTCCCTTGGTCAAAGTCCCCGGGTTTGGTCGGACTTCCTATTGAATTTTATACGCAATACTCAGAATTTCTCCTCCTGAAGCTGCTTAATTTATTTAATTCCATGTTTGAGGAATCCACTTTGCCCCCATCTATGCCAGAAGCTTTGATAGTACTGATCCCTTAACCTGGGAAAAGATCCACATCTGCCGGAGTCTTATCGCTCCATCTCCCTCCTGCAGGTCGATGTGAAGATCCTTGACAAAATACCTTCCCTTCGGCTAAACCAGGTGATTTTATCACTGATCCATACAGATCAGTCCGGTTTTATGCAGGGCAGAAATACCTCCTTTAATCTCCGCAGGCTTTTCATGAATGTTCAAGCTACACATGAGAATTCTGGAGGACGGGTGGTGGTGACACTGGACACGGCCAAAGCCTTTGACTGGGTGGAGTGGTGCTTCCTATGGAAATGTTTGGAGGGTTACGGGTTTGGGCCTAACTTTATCAAGTGGGTACAACTGCTGTACAGTGCTCCGGTGGCAAAGGTCTTGGCTAATGGTTGGACCTCCACAGTGTTTCCACTCACTAGAGGCACTAGGCAGGGGTGCCCTCTTTTTACCCTCCTTTATGCTATTGCAGCTGAACCTTTGGCAATAGCAATTAGGGCTAACCCTGACATATGTGGTCTACGAATGGGCTCTTTGACAGAGGAAATTAGTATGTATGCGGATGATACGTTGCTATACCTGGTGGATTCTGGGGACTCTCTGGAGACGGCCCTAGCTCTCATAGAGCGCTGCGCCATTTTTTCAGGCCTACAGATCAACTGGGATAAGTCCCAAATACTCCCTCTTGATGACCACTTGCCCTTAATGCCCACCGTTGACTTACCTCTACAACGTGTTACCCGCATTAAATACTTGGGTGTTCTTATCACGGCGAACCCCCGGGACTATATTCCTGACAACATCCGACCCCTATTTACGCTCATCAAATCTAAAACACAAGTTTGGTCTAAACTTCCCCTAGGTGTAATGGGCAGAGTGAATCTAAATAAAATGGTCCTCTTACCCAAGGTCCTGTATATTTTGTGGCACTTCCCGGTATACTTAAACCTGAAATATTTAAACTACTTCCGGCCCGCGCTATAGCCGAAAGACGGCTACAGCGCAGGCTCTAATTTCCGCGAGGCCGTCTTTAAACGGCCTCCCAGTAACGCGCATTGGGGAAAATCTGTGTTGGCCGTGTCCCTTGGACACAGCCAATCACAGATCGTGGTAAATGGCCAATCACAGCGGACATTTACCACGTGATCGGACCGTGCAATGAGAGATGATCTCAAATGTAAACATATGAGATCATCTCTCATCGCCAGCTCTCTTCCTCACACAGAGACTGCAGTGTGAGGAAGAGGAGAGCCGATCACCGGTAAGGGGACACAGAGGAATGTAATCAGGGCACTGATCACCAGTGCTCTGATTACAGAAGAGGGGAAAAAAATGCCATAACTGCCCACAGTGCCCGCCATCAGTGCCCCCCATCAGTGCCCACAGTCAGTGCCCATAGTGCTGCCAGTCAGTGCCCATCAGTGCCTGCTCATCTAGGCACTGATGGGCACTGACTAGCAGCACTATGGGCACTGAGTGTGGGCACTGATGGTACTGCCCATCAGTGCTGATCAGTATCACCCATCAGTGTCCATCAGTGCCACCCATCAGTGTCCATCAGTGCCGCCTCTCAGTGCCCATCAGTGCCGCCTCCCAGTGCCCATCAGTGCCGCCCGTCAGTGCCGCCTCTCAGTGCCCAGCAGTGCCACCTCTCAGTGCCCAGCAGTGCCACCTAT
This sequence comes from Pelophylax lessonae, assembly GCF_965119305.1. Classification (NCBI taxonomy): domain Eukaryota; kingdom Metazoa; phylum Chordata; class Amphibia; order Anura; family Ranidae; genus Pelophylax; species Pelophylax lessonae. Next base: position 743,491,525 of record NC_138769.1, on the reverse strand, counting down.
CAGTTCTCATCAGTGCCGCCTATCAGTGCTCATCAGTGCCGCCTATCAGTGCCACCTATCAGTGCTCATCAGTGCGGCATATTAGTACCTCCTCATCAGTGCCAACTCATCAATGCCCATAAGTGCCACCTCATCAGTGCCCATCAGTGCAGCCTATCAGTGCCCATCAGTGCCGCCTCATCAGCGCACATCAGTGAAGGAGAAACATGTATTTGTTTTTAAAATTTACTCACAGAAAATAAGAAAACTTTTTTTTTTCAAAATTTTCTGTCTTTTTTCTTTTTTTTTATAAGAAATTAAAAACCCAAAGGTGATTAAATACCACCAAAAGAAAGCTCTATTTGTGTGAAAAAAATTTCATATGGGTGCAGTGTAGCATGACCGCGCAATTGTCATTCAAAGTGTGAGAGTGCTGAAAGCGTAAAATTGGCCTGGGCAGGAAGGGGTATAAGTGCCCAGTAGGCAAGTGGTTAAGCAAATGGAATCCAGCCCTGCTTAAAGCTTTTGTCTGGGGCTCTGGTAGGCATAAAATCTCCTTAAAAAACCCTCAAATCTGGGGGGAGTGGCGCTCCCGGATTTTAATTTGTGCTATTTGGCTGCACAACTGTCCCAATTATTTCATATTGATAAATCTGATAGTGCCCGCTTCCTCACCCTCCTGTGTCCTGGATGGGCCCTCCTGACTGATGACCCTCTGACTGTTATTCTGCGCGGAGTATGTAGGTTGGAAGCGGGTGAGGACTTGGGATCTTTACTATACCATTACAGCCGGGTTTGGGAAATAGTGATGGCCAGGCTGCAATACCCCCTGACCCATACCCTTACCCCTCTATGGAGAAACCCGACCCTCCGAGAACTTTGCTCACTGCCTGGCTCTACACTCTGGAGCAATAGAGGCGGACACTACCTATAAACAAACCTTGCCAAACCAATCTATTAACCTTCTACGAAGAAGTGAGCTGCCACCTAGATAAAGGAAGGCCTGTGGACAGGGGAGGACTGGGCCAGGGGGCAGGGGGGCAATTGCTATGCCGCTATGATCCCCCGTAAAAAGGGCTTTACCGCTTTTTCCACAGACATGCCTAAAGGATTGTTGGTGAAGAAGTGCGGGTTGAAGACAAGGACAAAGTGCAAGCCACCCCCCCCCCCCCAAAATGGATGGTGTAAACTGTGTCTGAGCAGAGGCCGGTTCCATGCCCCACTGGAGACTCTTCTGCCCCGGCCAGCACCAACCGAGCTGTCCCAGCTCCCCCCAACCTCCCCCTGCTGGCCAGGTCTGAAACCTGGATTCAGACGGTAAGTAGAGAGTATCTGGAGAAGGGCTTCAGCTTGGAATGAGGGTCAGGAGGAGGACTGGGAGAGTGGGAGGGGGGCCGTGTTGCTGCACCATTGGCCTCTGGTTTCTACTTGCCCCCTGGGCCAAAAGTTGCCAGTCTGCCCCTGCCTGTGGATGTGGTGTATCTGGCTAATGGAAGGCCTGTGGATGTGGTGTATCTGGACTTTGCAAAGGCCTTTGACACCGTTCCCCACAAACGCTTACTGTACAAACTAAGGAAGGTAGGTATGGACCATAAGGTGAGTACCTGGATAGAGAACTGGCTCCAGGGGAGAATCCAGAGGGTGGTGATTAATGGGGAGTACTCAGATTGGGCGGGTGTGGAAAGTGGGGTTCCCCAGGGTTCTGTCCTGGGACCAATCCTGTTTAATTTATTCATAAATGATCTAGAGGAGGGGATAACTAGTAAAATCTCGGTATTTGTGGATGATACTAAACTAAGCATGCCAATATCTTCTATGCAGGATGTGGAAACCTTACAAGCAGACCTGAACAAAATAACGGGGTGGGCAACTACATGGCAGATGAGGTTTAATGTTGAAAAATGTAAAGTAATGCACTTGGGGGCCAGAAACCAGAAAGCAAGCTACTCACTAGGGGGGGAACCTCTGGGTGAGTCTAGGATGGAAAAGGACCTGGGGGTACTGGTAGACAACAGGCTTGGCAGTGGCATGCCATGCCAAGCCGCTGCAAGCAAAGCCAACAGAATACTGGGATGTATAAAAAAGGGGATTCACTCCAGAAATAAAGAGATTATTCTCCCACTCTACAAGACTCTGGTCCGGCCACATCTGGAGTATGCTGTCCAGTTCTGGGCACCGGTCCTCAGGAAGGATGTGCTGGAACTGGAGAAAGTCCAGAGAAGGGCAACAAAAATAATTAGGGGAATGGAGGACATCAGCTATGAGGAAAGACTACAAGCACTGAACTTATTCTCTCTGGAGAAGAGACGATTGAGGGGGGATATGATATCAATGTACAAATACTGTACTGGCGACCCGAGCATAAGGAACAAACTATTCAGAGAAAGGGAATACAATAAGACACGTGGCCACTCACTAAATCTAGAGGAAAGGCGGTTTAACCTTAAAATGCGTAAGGGGTTCTTCACTGTAAGAGCGGTAAGGATGTGGAATTCTCTTCCACAAGCAGTGGTATCAGCAGGGAGCATTGATAGTTTCAAAAAACGATTAGATGGGCACCTTAAAGACCACAACATACAGGGGTATACAATGTACAACATACAGGGGTATACAATGTACAACATACAGGGGTATACAATGTACAACATACAGGGGTATACAATGTACAACATACAGGGGGTATACAATGTACAACATACAGGGGTATACAATGTACAACATACAGGGGTATACAATGTACAACATATAGGGGTATGCAATGTACGGTTAAAAGCAAACACACACACATCATAGGTTGAACTGGATGGACTGATGTCTTTTTTCAACCTCACTAACTAAGTAACTATGTAACTACCTGACTCTCCTGGAGGGTAACACTATTAGGTCCTTTGCTGATCTGCGGGATACCTTTTCTCTGCCTGGCCACATGATATTTAGATATTACCAAGTCAAACATGCTCTCCATGCACAGTTCCCCTCTGTTTTGCCTCACCTAGAATCTCTCCCTATACTGGAAATCATTAAGAGTACTGAACCTCGACATCTAATTTCTATATTTTACATGGAATTGCACACACCCTCTTCCACTAAGATAGCTTATTCCATTAAGACTCGTTGGGACTCGGATGTGGGCGGATTGGAGGATGAGGAGTGGGATGAGGCCCTGGAATCGTGCCAGAAGGTGTCCCCTAAATTGTCTGACCGGCTTACGCAGCTGTTTATAATTCACCGCTCCTACCTCACACCTATTCGGCTGGGGAGGTTCTGGCGTGACTTCGACCAGACATGCCCAATGTGCCACTTGGTTCCAGGCACATTCTTCCATCTACTCTGGCAGTGCCCTGTAATACAGGGATACTGGCGGCAAGTATTGTCCTTCCTTCACAATAAAATGGGATCCCCCCTGCAACTGAACCCTAAACAGTGCCTCTTATGGATTTACACTGACGAGGATATGGATAAATTTACTAAGACATTTCTACAAGAAACATTGTTTATGGCTAGGAAGCCGATTGCTAGACGGTGGATGCGGGACCGTTCTCCCGAGTTTGCTATGTGGTTGAAGGAGGTTAGTGGTGTACTCCCATATCACCGCCTGCTGTATACACATAGAGGCCGCCCATCTAGATTCAGGAAAATATGGGACAGATGGCTCCAAAGTTCAGATACGTGTACTTAACGCTGAGAGGGATCTTGAAGTTAATAATTACTTTTCACTGTTCTCATGCTTATGCAGTGTTTACATTGTCTACTATCATTGCACATTATCCTGTATTCTCCGTGTATGGTGCTGTTATACTTGCACAGTTTTGTTGTTTTGATGTTATTATTTGATGTTACACATTGCTCTTTTTTTTAAAAAAACATCACTGTTCAAAAAAAAAGCACTGTGTCCTCTTCTATTTATCTGGACCTAAATGTGACATCAGTGAAAGCCGGATAGTAAATAGACACTGGAGTCTGTCACAGGTCCATCAACAGAAACGGGAAGAGATGTAAAAAAAAGAAAAAAACGGACATCCGTCCTGTTCAGCTCTGATTCAGCAAGGGGTCTGCTCATGGATCCTCTGCTGATTGAAGTGGGCTCCGTTCTGTTTCAGGGGATCCTAAGGGCTTGTTCACACACGTGTCTGGGGGCAGTAAAACTGGGTGGTCGAGCCATGGTTTTACTGACCCCCTGTCTGAACACTATACATACAGCCACCACGATACTGTGCTTATACAGCATGTTGCTGCCACCGAAGGCGGTGATGCAGTTCAATAAAGGCTGCGCTGCAACCACCCTGCATGTGACTGCAGGGTGGAAGTACAGCAATTATCAGGTTAACCACTTAAGGACCGGGCCTTTTTCTGACACATGTTGTTTACAAGTTAAAATCAGTATTTTATTCTGGTGAGGCTGCACTGGTGGGGCACTGGTGAGGCTGCACTGATTAGACAATAGAGAGGCTGCACTGATGGGGCGCTGGAGAGGCTGCACTGGCGAGGCACTAGAGAGGCTGCACTGGCGAGGCGCTAGAGAGGCTGCACTGATGGGGCACTGGAGAGGCTACACTAGCGGGGCACTGGAGAGGCTGCACTGGCGAGGCACTGGAGAGGCTGCACTGATGGGGCACTGGAGAGGCTGTACTGGCACTGGAGAGGCTGCACTAATAGTACACTGGAGAGGCTGTACTGATGAGGTACTGAAGAGGCTGCACTGATAGGGCACTGAAGAGGCTGCACTGGTAGGGCACTAAAGAGGCTGCACTGGTAGGGCACTGAAGAGGCTGCTCTGGTAGGGCACTGAAGAGGCTGCACTGGTAGGGCACTGAAGAGGCTGCTCTGGTAGGGCACTGAAGAGGCTACACTGTTAGGGCACTGAAGAGGCTGCACTGGTGAGGCTGCACTGGTAGGGCACTGAAGAGGCTGCACTGGTGAGGCTGCTCTGGTAGGGCACTGAAGAGGCTGCACTGGTAGGGCACTGAAGAGGCTGCACTGGTAGGGCACTGGTGAGACTGCACTGGTAAGGCTATGATGTGTGACGTCCATTTATACCCGACTCATTTCCGGGGGGAACTGAGCACGCGGCGTATCCCCTGCAAGATTGTTACCAGCTTGGGGCAACTGCTGACCCTGTTAGACCTGCACCTAGTGGGAGGGAGGAGAGAGCCCCACAGGGGACACATCCTGCCAGCGGCTCTACTCCACTCGTCAGCTCCACTCCTCCCCTAACCTGCCCCTCCTATTTCACAACAGCCCCACATCTGCCCTAACCTGCTGTCCACAGTGTCACTTTTACAGCGCTGCCACTCCCCATCCCCCGTATCAGAAAACACCTGCTGGCCACCCAGGTTTATGTTGAACCCGGCTGCCCCCCCTCCCATGCTAGCCACTGGGGTTGACAACAACCAAGGCATCAGGCCGTGTTTTCTAGTCGCCGTTTCCACCTAGCGCCTGAGGTTTGTAGAGCCCTGGGGTAACTGGCAGAGAACCCAGTTAGATGGCAGGTGTGGAAGTGGGATACTGGCAATCAGAGACCCGACTGTTTGAAAATTGGCCAACTAATTCCGCTACTCAGATGAAACCAGGTTGTTGCACCGGGCTACAGATTGCTCTCTAACCAGACCAGAGATACATGCCCTGCAGCATAGGTGTGCGCAGCCTATAGGGGTGTGCACTCCAAAGCTCAAACACAAGGTACCGATCACTCCATGTTTTCATTCAGAAAGGAATAGGCCAGTAAATTACATATTTACAGGCCCCTTCCCCCACTCATCCGAAAACATCCCCCTGTGTGCATCTGGTGAGATAGAAGAGAAGGAAAGGTGGCAGCGCTGCGGGGATGGGGGGTGCCATGGCCGTAGGGTCAATCTGTGCTGTGCAGGTTGATTAGGGGTGTGCCCAGGCACACTTGGCACACCCTGTGAGTGCACCTATGCCCTGCAGAACACTTTAGTCCAGGACTTCATCAAAATGATTTTGCAAGAAGGACGCTTTCTTTTTTTAAAAACAATTTTTTGAATTTTCAAGGTAACAAAGGGAAAAACAAATACAGGATATAGAGTCTGAGGGCCCTGAGTCATAGATCTGAGATACAATGCAGACATATGACACAAATAAAGACCCAATAGGGGCAGAAGGGGAGAAGAGGGAGGGAGGGAGAGAAGAGGGAAGGAGAGAGGGAGGGAGGGAGAGAAGAGGGAGGGAGAGAATAGGGAGGGAGGGAGGGAGAGAAGAGGGAGGGAGGGAGGGAGGGAGAGAGAGAAGAGGGAGGGAGAGAGAGGGAGGGAGGGAGGGAGAGGGAGGGAGGGAGGGAGGGAGGGAGGGAGGGAGGGAGGGAGAGAAGAGGAAGGGAGAGAAGAGGGAAGGCATTGGCATCATTTTCGGAACTATGAAAAATACATTGATTAGTAATAAAGTTTTACAGAAAACAATACAATACAGTACCCTCAAGAGTGGAAGCGGAGCAAAACATAACCCAGTGAAAATCACAGAGGGTCATGTAACAGCTGGATATTCAAAGCTACCTAAGAATAGCATGGGGGTCATGAAAGACCAGAAGATCCCTAAGAACTCGGGGACCTAGGGAGGGCAGGATCAAAGAGATTGTTCATATCTGGTAAGTTAAGTTTACCTAAGGAGTTGGTGAGATCTCATATCAAGTACCATTCAGTGTAACGGAAGTTCCTTCTGTGAAAATGTAAACTCCATAAATTTTTGTCTGTATCTAGGTGATATCCCAGCCTGGTCACTGTGCACACTATTTTCCTAGGAATGCCGCCAATCAGGTCAGATACCTTGAACTCTGTTATCAATACCAGCTGACTAATCTCACGTGATTATTGCCAACTCGCAGATGAAATGCTCCTCTACTGTCATATCCATATGAAGCCACCCTGTCCTTCCATGCTCTGATTTAAGTTGAACTGTCCACTGCTAATACATCGGCTTGATGGACTTTAACTTATCCTTATACCAGGACAGTCCCTTTGGGAATTACTTACAGGCCTGGGATGTGTTTGGAATGTATTGGTTTTATGTGAATGGTAATGCATGCGCAGCTTCTATCCCACCTCTACTGACAACGATGTCACTATTTTATTTTGGTTGGTGTTGGTGAATGTACGAATATTTCCCCAACTCTATACAGGAATTTCCAATACATTTTACTATTTTATTAAATTGTTTTGTTCCCTGCAGCTGGTCCAACAGAAGCTTCTCCTGACATTGGGCGGTATGTACAGGAGAGGAGTGTGGAGGATATGACAGTGGGCGGTATGTACAGGAGAGGAGTGTGGAGGGTATGACAGTGAGCGGTATGTACAGGAGAGGAGTGTGGAGGATATGACAGTGAGCGGTATGTACAGGAGAGGAGTGTGGAGGGTATGACAGTGGGCGGTATGTACAGGAGAGGAGTGTGGAGGATATGACAGTGAGCGGTATGTACAGGAGAGGAGTGTGGAGGATATGACAGTGAGCGGTATGTACAGGAGAGGAGTGTGGAGGGTATGACAGTGGGCGGTATGTACAGGAGAGGAGTGTGGAGGGTATGACAGTGAGCGGTATGTACAGGAGAGGAGTGTGGAGGATATGACAGTGGGCGGTATGTACAGGAGAGGAGTGTGGAGGGTATGACAGTGAGCGGTATGTACAGGAGAGGAGTGTGGAGGGTATGACAGTGGGCGGTATGTACGGGAGAGGAGTGTGGAGGATATGACAGTGAGCGGAATGTACAGGAGAGGAGTGTGGAGGGTATGACAGTGAGCGGTATGTACAGGAGAGGAGTGTGGAGGGTATGACAGTGAGCGGTATGTACAGGAGAGGAGTGTGGAGGATATTACAGTGGGCGGTATGTACAGGAGAGGAGTGTGGAGGATATGACAGTGGGCAGTATGTACAGGAGAGGAGTGTGGAGGGTATGACCACTGCTGTATTTTGGCCTAGGCCGACTAGGCCTAGGCCTAGGGCGGCACTTTGTGGGGGGGCGGCAAAAAAGCCGCCGTCCCCGCATAAAAAAAAAAAAAACGATCCGCTCTGTGAGGCTCGCCTGCAGTGCTCCTGTCACTTTGCGTGCCGAGTCCCGCCTCATTGTCTGCTCCCCTGGTCCTTGCCTGCCTGTCACCGCCTCCTCCCACACACACAGTCTCCACTCTCCAGCTTTTAGTGAAGGGGCGTCGCCAGGGGGTGGGCGGGAGGGAGGGCGCAGCGGAGGTGAAGTGCTGATAATGCGAGCACCACCTGCAAGCCTTTTGTATGCTTAGGGCTCGGGTTTAGTGTCAGCATCTTCTCTCTGCTTCTGTCCCCGATCGTCAGCCCGCCCACCACCATTGCTTTAGAATTCTTAGCTCTGTGTCCAGGTTGAGTCCCGAAGTTTTCTGCATCTTCTGTCCCCGCCCACCTCCTATCAGACCTGTAGTTTATGGTCTAGGGAAGTGCTATACGTGGTGGGCGGGCCAGTGGGCGGGGATAGAGGCCGGCAGAAGATGAAGAAAATGTCGGGACTCATGGCAGAGCTAAGGATACTAAAGCAATGCAGGTGGAGGGCAGGCTGACACTCAGATGGGGACAGAAGCAGACAGAAGATGCCCAGATTAAACCCAAGAACACTGAGAATTACAGGTACAATGCAGTGATATTCTGCTGTTTTCATCTGAGCACTGTGTATATTATTGATAATTAGGGAAGTACTCAGCAGAGGTATTTTATAAAGTGACTTTGTGCTAGTAAGTACAATATGTTGGAGGCACCTTGCTGTATGTATTTTCCTTTTAGGTGACTTTTATGTCATGTTCACACTAATGTGTTTGCTGTGACTCACATTTGCGCAGGCACAGCAGCCAATTCATTTAAATAGACTACTGTACCTGCAGGAAACAGGTCCCTGCACCTTTAGGAAAACGCAGCCGCAGGGAAATCGCATGGTGCAAAAGCACCATGCAATTTCCCGCACCAAAAAATGTGCTGCATTTTCAGATGTGTGGGGGTGCCAATAAGAGTAAATGGCAGCCTTGGGCATCTGTAAAAGAGCAGGGAATTTTTCCTGCAGGTGGTTGTGGGTGCGGGAATTGGTGCCATTTACACGCTGTCCCGCACATGCAACCACCTGTAACAGTGTGAACCTAGCCATGGGCTCATTTATACTTGCGGTTGGCGGGCAATAAAACATGCTGCTGAGCCTCATAATACAGCTCCCTATCACTCCTGCCAGAGGCAGCAGCTAGAGGTTTACAGATGCCACTGCTGTAATATTTTGATTTGCAGCAGTGGCAGGAATTATACCGCCGTCACTTTCAGCATGCACTACCATCTGCTGAAGGCAACCTGTTCAAGTGAATGGGGACACACTGCAAACTCCCCGGAACTGCGTGCAATGCCTCAGTCTCAGCGCAGTGCCACTATAGAGTGAGGGCAGACTGTCTTATCATGTGACATATTACATGACTGGAGACAAGAGAAGCTGCCTTCACTCCCAGCAGGTGTCACACTAACATCGAGATGTGAACTGTGAATACACATGGGGGGGCGCAGTTTTCCCAGGGCGCTGGAATCTGGATGGCCTTGTCCCAGCACTGAGGGGCGTACATACTTGCCAGGCAGGGAGGGACTGTTGCCCCCATAGAGCGGCAGTGAGTGGCCAGACGGGATGCACTTCAATGAGTGGGTGGGGGCGGATACCACCTACCCACCCTCCGCGCGGCATGTAAGAGGGACTAACCTCTCCACAGGGCAGGGTCTATCTATGTCGAGGAGGAGGAGAGAGAGGAGGAAAAGGGAACCCCCAACCAGGTCAGGACATAGGAATCACGATTTTAGGTTACCACCCACTGCTATTGCTACAATTATAAATTAATAATTCCATTACATTTTTGCAGTAAATATATTTTTAACAAATATGGAGCACTTTGCAGTACATGAACTTTCACTGCATGTGAACTGGTAAAAGAGTTTGCATTGGTTTCAGCGTGTACAAAGTGCTCCATGCATGCTGAAATCAATGCAAACGCATTTAACAGTTCACAGGCAGTAAAAGTTCATGTACTGCAAAGTGCTCCAAGCTTTAACCACTTCTGGACTGGAAGATTTTCCCCCTTATTGACCAGGCCATTTTTTGCAATTCAGGACTGCATTACTTTAACGGACAATTGCGTGGTCGTGCGACGCTGTACCCTAAAAAAATTGATGTACTTTTTTCCCACAAATAGAGCTTTCTTTTGGTGGTATTTGATCACCTCTGCAATTTTTATTAATTTTGTTATTAAAATTAAAAAAAATCAAATTTTTTTTTATCCTTTTAGGCCAATTTGTTTTCTGCTACATATTTTTGTTAAAAAAAAAGAAAATCCCAATAAGCGTATTTTGATTGGTTTGCGCAAAAGTTATCGCGTCTACAAACTAGGAGAAATGTCATTTTCATTTATTTCATTATTTTTTTTACTAGTAATGGCGGCAATTGCGATTTTTAGCGGGACTGCAGCGGACAGATCGGACCTCTAACTGACATTTTTGACACTTTTGGGGGGACCAGTGACATTACTACAGTAATCAGTGCAAAAAATATGCACTGTTACTGTAATAATGACACTGGCAGGGAAGGGGTTAACCCAGGGGTGATCAAGGGGCTAAATGTGAGCCTAGGGGGTGTTTTCTAACTGTATGGGGGGGGGGAACTTGTGAAATGACCACAGATACATGTGATCCTAAATAGGAGGATCACAAGCGCTCTGTGATCATTTCAGAGAGAACAACAGTCTGCCGCGTGTACAACAGCGGACCGCTCTTCTCTCTCAGTGTGGAGCGATCGCGGGGGCCCGGCGGCAATTGCAGCCACCGGCCCTGTGGATTGGCATCCTCCTTTATTTCTCTCTTGATTGGCATCCTCGCTGCCTAGCGGGGGCCCCCAGGAACGCTCCCCAAAATGACGTACCCATACAAAACCACAAAATATACAAGTAGGCACTTTGTACCCACTTTTAAGGTACAGAGAGGAAGAGATGGAGCTCTAAGAGGAAAAGGTGGAGCCTAATGAGGAAGGGGTGGGGTTTACAGATGACAGGGCGGGTCTGAAACATAAAAGGGTGTGGCCTTCACAGGAAGGGGTGGGTCGTAGTTAAATTAGGGGGTGCACGAGTTTAGTCCGGCCTAGGGCAGCACAAAACCTAAATACACCACTGGGTATGACAGTGAGCGGTATGTACAGGAGAGGAGTGTGGAGGATATGACAGTGAGCGGTATGTACAGGAGAGGAGTGTGGAGGATATGACAGTGGGCGGTATGTACAGGAGAGGAGTGTGGAGGGTATGACAGTGGGCGGTATGTACAGGAGAGGAGTGTGGAGGGTATGACAGTGGGCAGTATGTACAGGAGAGGAGTGTGGAGGGTATGACAGTGAGCGGTATGTACAGGAGAGGAGTGTGGAGGATATGACAGTGGGCGGTATGTACAGGAGAGGAGTGTGGAGGGTATGACAGTGGGCAGTATGTACAGGAGAGGAGTGTGGAGGGTATGACAGTGGGCAGTATGTACAGGAGAGGAGTGTGGAAGGTATGACAGTGAGCGGTATGTACAGGAGAGGAGTGTGGAGGATATGACAGTGGGCGGTATGTACAGGAGAGGAGTGTGGAGGATATGACAGTGAGCAGTATGTACAGGAGAGGAGTGTGGAGGATATGACAGTGGGCAGTATGTACAGGAGCGGAGCGTGGAGGATATGACAGTGGGCGGTATGTACAGGAGAGGAGTGTGGAGGGTATGACAGTGAGCAGTATGTACAGGAGAGGAGTGTGGAGGATATGACAGTGAGCAGTATGTACAGGAGAGGAGTGTGGAGGATATGACAGTGGGCAGTATGTACAGGAGAGGAGTGTGGAGGGTATGACAGTGAGCGGTATGTACAGGAGAGGAGTGTGGAGGATATGACAGTGAGCAGTATGTACAGGAGAGGAGTGTGGAGGGTATGACAGTGGGCAGTATGTACAGGAGAGGAGTGTGGAGGTATGACAGTGAGCGGTATGTACAGGAGAGGAGTGTGGAGGATATGACAGTGGGCGGTATGTACAGGAGAGGAGTGTGGAGGGTATGACAGTGGGCGGTATGTACAGGAGAGGAGTGTGGAGGGTATGACAGTGGGCAGTATGTACAGGAGAGGAGTGTGGAGGGTATGACAGTGAGCGGTATGTACAGGAGAGGAGTGTGGAGGATATGACAGTGGGCGGTATGTACAGGAGAGGAGTGTGGAGGGTATGACAGTGGGCAGTATGTACAGGAGAGGAGTGTGGAGGGTATGACAGTGGGCAGTATGTACAGGAGAGGAGTGTGGAAGGTATGACAGTGAGCGGTATGTACAGGAGAGGAGTGTGGAGGATATGACAGTGGGCGGTATGTACAGGAGAGGAGTGTGGAGGATATGACAGTGAGCAGTATGTACAGGAGAGGAGTGTGGAGGATATGACAGTGGGCAGTATGTACAGGAGCGGAGCGTGGAGGATATGACAGTGGGCGGTATGTACAGGAGAGGAGTGTGGAGGATATGACAGTGGGCGGTATGTACAGGAGAGGAGTGTGGAGGATATGACAGTGGGCGGTATGTACAGGAGAGGAGTGTGGAGGATATGACAGTGGGCAGTATGTACAGGAGAGGAGTGTGGAGGGTATGACAGTGAGCGGTATGTACAGGAGAGGAGTGTGGAGGATATGACAGTGAGCAGTATGTACAGGAGAGGAGTGTGGAGGGTATGACAGTGGGCAGTATGTACAGGAGAGGAGTTTGGAGGTATGACAGTGAGCGGTATGTACAGGAGAGGAGTGTGGAGGGTATGACAGTGGGCAGTATGTATAGGAGAGGAGTGTGGGGGGTATGACAGTGAGCGGTATGTACAGGAGAGGAGTGTGGAGGGTATGACAGTGAGCGGTATGTACAGGAGAGGAGTGTGGAGGATATGACAGTGGGCGGTATGCACAGGAGAGGAGTGTGGAGGATATGACAGTTGGCGGTATGTACAGGAGAGGAGTGTGGAGGATATGACAGTGAGCAGTATGTACAGGAGAGGAGTGTGGAGGTATGACAGTGAGCGGTATGTACAGGAGAGGAGTGTGGAGGGTATGACAGTGGGCAGTATGTATAGGAGAGGAGTGTGGGGGGTATGACAGTGAGCGGTATGTACAGGAGAGGAGTGTGGAGGGTATGACAGTGAGCGGTATGTACAGGAGAGGAGTGTGGAGGGTATGACAGTGAGCGGTATGTACAGGAGAGGAGTGTGGAGGATATGACAGTGAGCGGTATGTACAGGAGAGGAGTGTGGAGGATATGACAGTGAGCGGTATGTACAGGAGAGGAGTGTGGAGGGTATGACAGTGGGCAGTATGTACAGGAGAGGAGTGTTAAGGGTATGACAGTGAGCGGTATGTACAGGAGAGGAGTGTGGAGGATATGACAGTGGGCGGTATGTACAGGAGAGGAGTGTGGAGGGTATGACAGTGGGCGGTATGTACAGGAGAGGAGTGTGGAGGAGATGACAGTGAGCGGTATGTACAGGAGAGGAGTGTGGAGGGTATGACAGTGAGCGGTATGTACAGGAGAAGAGTGTGGAGGATATGACAGTGGGCGGTATGTACAGGAGATGAGTGTGGAGGATATGACAGTGAGCAGTATGTACAGGAGAGGAGTGTGGAGGGTATGACAGTGGGCAGTATGTACAGGAGAGGAGTGTGGAGGGTATGACAGTGGGCAGTATGTATAGGAGAGGAGTGTGGGGGGTATGACAGTGAGCGGTATGTACAGGAGAGGAGTGTGGAGGGTATGACAGTGGGCAGTATGTACAGGAGAGGAGTGTGGAGGGTATGACAGTGGGCAGTATGTACAGGAGAGGAGTGTGGAGGGTATGACAGTGGGCAGTATGTATAGGAGAGGAGTGTGGGGGGTATGACAGTGAGCGGTATGTACAGGAGAGGAGTGTGGAGGGTATGACAGTGGGCAGTATGTACAGGAGAGGAGTGTGGAGGATATGACAGTGGGCGGTATGTACAGGAGAGGAGTGTGGAGGATATGACAGTGAGCAGTATGTACAGGAGAGGAGTGTGGAGGGTATGACAGTGGGCAGTATGTACAGGAGAGGAGTGTGGAGGGTATGACAGAGGGCAGTATGTACAGGAGAGGAGTGTGGAGGGTATGACAGTGGGCAGTATGTATAGGAGAGGAGTGTGGGGGGTATGACAGTGAGCGGTATGTACAGGAGAGGAGTGTGGAGGGTATGACATTGGGCAGTATGTACAGGAGAAGAGTGTGGAGGATATGACAGTGGGCGGTATGTACAGGAGAGGAGTGTGGAGGGTATGACAGTGAGCGGTATGTACAGGAGAGGAGTGTGGAGGGTATGACAGTGGGCAGTATGTACAGGAGAGGAGTGTTAAGGGTATGACAGTGAGCGGTATGTACAGGAGAGGAGTGTGGAGGATATGACAGTGGGCGGTATGTACAGGAGAGGAGTGTGGAGGGTATGACAGTGAGCGGTATGTACAGGAGAGGAGTGTGGAGGGTATGACAGTCAGTGGGCAGTATGTACAGGAGAGGAGTGTGGAGGGTATTACAGTGGGCAGTATGTACAGGAGAGGAGTGTGGAGGATATGACATTAAGCACTATGTACAGGAGAGGAGTGTAGAGGATATGACAGTGGGCGGTATGTACAGGAGAGGAGTGTGGAGGGTATGACAGTGGGCAGTATGTATAGGAGAGGAGTGTGGGGGGTATGACAGTGAGCGGTATGTACAGGAGAGGAGTGTGGAGGGTATGACAGTGGGCGGTATGTACAGGAGAGGAGTGTGGAGGGTATGACAGTGAGCGGTATGTACAGGAGAAGAGTGTGGAGGATATGACAGTGAGCGGTATGTACAGGAGAGGAGTGTGGAGGAGATGACAGTGGGCGGTATGTACAGGAGAGGAGTGTGGAGGGTATGACAGTGGGCAGTATGTATAGGAGAGGAGTGTGGGGGGTATGACAGTGAGCGGTATGTACAGGAGAGGAGTGTGGAGGGTATGACAGTGGGCAGTATGTACAGGAGAGGAGTGTGGAGGGTATGACAGTGGGCAGTATGTACAGGAGAGGAGTGTGGAAGGTATGACAGTGAGCGGTATGTACAGGAGAGGAGTGTGGAGGATATGACAGTGGGCGGTATGTACAGGAGAGGAGTGTGGAGGATATGACAGTGAGCAGTATGTACAGGAGAGGAGTGTGGAGGGTATGACAGTGGGCAGTATGTACAGGAGAGGAGTGTGGAGGTATGACAGTGAGCGGTATGTACAGGAGAGGAGTGTGGAGGGTATGACAGTGGGCAGTATGTATAGGAGAGGAGTGTGGGGGGTATGACAGTGAGCGGTATGTACAGGAGAGGAGTGTGGAGGGTATGACAGTGAGCGGTATGTACAGGAGAGGAGTGTGGAGGGTATGACAGTGGGCGGTATGCACAGGAGAGGAGTGTGGAGGATATGACAGTTGGCGGTATGTACAGGAGAGGAGTGTGGAGGATATGACAGTGAGCAGTATGTACAGGAGAGGAGTGTGGAGGTATGACAGTGAGCGGTATGTACAGGAGAGGAGTGTGGAGGGTATGACAGTGGGCAGTATGTATAGGAGAGGAGTGTGGGGGGTATGACAGTGAGCGGTATGTACAGGAGAGGAGTGTGGAGGGTATGACAGTGAGCGGTATGTACAGGAGAGGAGTGTGGAGGGTATGACAGTGGGCGGTATGCACAGGAGAGGAGTGTGGAGGATATGACAGTTGGCGGTATGTACAGGAGAGGAGTGTGGAGGATATGACAGTGAGCAGTATGTACAGGAGAGGAGTGTGGAGGGTATGACATTGGGCAGTATGTACAGGAGAAGAGTGTGGAGGATATGACAGTGGGCGGTATGTACAGGAGAGGAGTGTGGAGGGTATGACAGTGGGCGGTATGTACAGGAGAGGAGTGTGGAGGATATGACAGTGAGCGGTATGTACAGGAGAGGAGTGTGGAGGATATGACAGTGAGCGGTATGTACAGGAGAGGAGTGTGGAGGGTATGACAGTGGGCAGTATGTACAGGAGAGGAGTGTTAAGGGTATGACAGTGAGCGGTATGTACAGGAGAGGAGTGTGGAGGATATGACAGTGGGCGGTATGTACAGGAGAGGAGTGTGGAGGGTATGACAGTGGGCGGTATGTACAGGAGAGGAGTGTGGAGGAGATGACAGTGAGCGGTATGTACAGGAGAGGAGTGTGGAGGGTATGACAGTGAGCGGTATGTACAGGAGAAGAGTGTGGAGGATATGACAGTGGGCGGTATGTACAGGAGAGGAGTGTGGAGGATATGACAGTGAGCAGTATGTACAGGAGAGGAGTGTGGAGGGTATGACAGTGGGCAGTATGTACAGGAGAGGAGTGTGGAGGGTATGACAGTGGGCGGTATGTACAGGAGAGGAGTGTGGAGGAGATGACAGTGAGCGGTATGTACAGGAGAGGAGTGTGGAGGGTATGACAGTGAGCGGTATGTACAGGAGAAGAGTGTGGAGGATATGACAGTGGGCGGTATGTACAGGAGAGGAGTGTGGAGGATATGACAGTGAGCAGTATGTACAGGAGATGAGTGTGGAGGATATGACAGTGAGCAGTATGTACAGGAGAGGAGTGTGGAGGGTATGACAGTGGGCAGTATGTACAGGAGAGGAGTGTGGAGGGTATGACAGTGGGCAGTATGTATAGGAGAGGAGTGTGGGGGGTATGACAGTGAGCGGTATGTACAGGAGAGGAGTGTGGAGGGTATGACAGTGGGCAGTATGTACAGGAGAGGAGTGTGGAGGGTATGACAGTGGGCAGTATGTACAGGAGAGGAGTGTGGAGGGTATGACAGTGGGCAGTATGTATAGGAGAGGAGTGTGGGGGGTATGACAGTGAGCGGTATGTACAGGAGAGGAGTGTGGAGGGTATGACAGTGGGCAGTATGTACAGGAGAGGAGTGTGGAGGATATGACAGTGGGCGGTATGTACAGGAGAGGAGTGTGGAGGATATGACAGTGAGCAGTATGTACAGGAGAGGAGTGTGGAGGGTATGACAGAGGGCAGTATGTACAGGAGAGGAGTGTGGAGGGTATGACAGTGGGCAGTATGTATAGGAGAGGAGTGTGGGGGGTATGACAGTGAGCGGTATGTACAGGAGAGGAGTGTGGAGGGTATGACATTGGGCAGTATGTACAGGAGAAGAGTGTGGAGGGTATGACAGTGGGCGGTATGTACAGGAGAGGAGTGTGGAGGGTATGACAGTGAGCGGTATGTACAGGAGAGGAGTGTGGAGGGTATGACAGTGGGCAGTATGTACAGGAGAGGAGTGTTAAGGGTATGACAGTGAGCGGTATGTACAGGAGAGGAGTGTGGAGGATATGACAGTGGGCGGTATGTACAGGAGAGGAGTGTGGAGGGTATGACAGTGAGCGGTATGTATAGGAGAGGAGTGGGGGGGTATGACAGTGAGCGGTATGTGCAGGAGAGGAGTGTGGGGGGTATGACAGTCAGTGGGCAGTATGTACAGGAGAGGAGTGTGGAGGGTATTACAGTGGGCAGTATGTACAGGAGAGGAGTGTGGAGGATATGACATTAAGCACTATGTACAGGAGAGGAGTGTAGAGGATATGACAGTGGGCGGTATGTACAGGAGAGGAGTGTGGAGGGTATGACAGTGGGCAGTATGTATAGGAGAGGAGTGTGGGGGGTATGACAGTGAGCGGTATGTACAGGAGAGGAGTGTGGAGGGTATGACAGTGGGCGGTATGTACAGGAGAGGAGTGTGGAGGGTATGACAGTGAGCGGTATGTACAGGAGAAGAGTGTGGAGGATATGACAGTGAGCGGTATGTACAGGAGAGGAGTGTGGAGGAGATGACAGTGGGCGGTATGTACAGGAGAGGAGTGTGGAGGGTATGACAGTGGGCAGTATGTATAGGAGAGGAGTGTGGGGGGTATGACAGTGAGCGGTATGTACAGGAGAGGAGTGTGGAGGATATGACAGTGGGCGGTATGTACAGGAGAGGAGTGTGGAAGGTATGACAGTGAGCGGTATGTACAGGAGAGGAGTGTGGGGGGTATGACAGTGAGCGGTATGTGCAGGAGAGGAGTGTGGGGGGTATGACAGTGAGCGGTAGGTACAGGAGAGGAGTGTGGAGGGTATGACAGTGAACGGTATGTATAGGAGAGGAGTGTGGGTGGTATGACAGTGAGCGGTATGTACAGGAGAGGAGTGTGGAGGGTATGACAGTGAGCGGTATGTATAGGAGAGGAGTGGGGGGGTATGACAGTGAGCGGTATGTGCAGGAGAGGAGTGTGGGGGGTATTACAGTGGGCAGTATGTACAGGAGAGGAGTGTGGAGGATATGACATTAAGCACTATGTACAGGAGAGGAGTGTGGAGGGTATGAAAGTGGGCGGTATGTACAGGAGAGGAGTGTGGAGGGTATGACAATGAGCGGTATGTACAGGAGAAGAGTGTGGAGGGTATGACAGTGGGCAGTATGTACAGGAGAGGAGTGTGGAGGGTATGACAATGAGCGGTATGTACAGGAGAGGAGTGTGGAGGATATGACAGTGGGCGGTATGTACAGGAGAGGAGTGTGGAGGGTATGACAGTGAGCGGTATGTACAGGAGAGGAGTGTGGAGTGTATGACAGTGAGCGGTATGTACAGGAGAGGAGTGTGGAGGATATGACAGTGAGCGGTATGTACAGGAGAGGAGTGTGGAGGATATGACAGTGAGCGGTATGTACAGGAGAGGAGTGTGGAGGGTATGACAGTGGGCGGTATGTACAGGAGAGGAGTGTGGAGGATATGACAGTGAGCGGTATGTACAGGAGAGGAGTGTGGAGGGTATGACAGTGAGCGGTATGTACAGGAGAGGAGTGTGGAGGATATGACAGTGAGCGGTATGTACAGGAGAGGAGTGTGGAGGATATGACAGTGAGCGGTATGTACAGGAGAGGAGTGTGGAGGGTATGACAGTGGGCGGTATGTACAGGAGAGGAGTGTGGAGGGTATGAAAGTGGGCGGTATGTACAGGAGAGGAGTGTGGAGGATATGACAGTGGGCAGTATGTACAGGAGAGGAGTGTGGAGGATATGACAGTGAGCGGTATGTACAGGAGAGGAGTGTGGAGGATATGACAGTGGGTAGTAAGTACAGGAGAGGAGTGTGGAGGGTATGACAGTGGGCAGTATGTACAGGAGAGGAGTGTGGAGGATATGACAGTGGGTAGTAAGTACAGGAGAGGAGTGTGGAGGATATGACAGTGGGCGGTATGTACAGGAGAGGAGTGTGGAGGGTATGACAGTGGGAGGTATGTACAGGAGAGGAGTGTGGAGGATATGACAGTGGGCGGTATGTACAGGAGAGGAGTGTGGAGGGTATGACAGTGGGCGGTATGTACAGGAGAGGAGTGTGGAGGGTATGACAGTGGGCGGTATGTACAGGAGAGGAGTGTGGAGGGTATGACAGTGGGCGGTATGTACAGGAGAGGAGTGTGGAGGATATGACAGTGGGCGGTATGTACAGGAGAGGAGTGTGGAGGATATGACAGTGGGCGGTATGTACAGGAGAGGAGTGTGGAGGGTATGACAGTGGGCGGTATGTACAGGAGATGAGTGGGGAGGATATGACAGTGGGCAGTATGTACAGGAGAGGAGTGTGGAGGATATGACAGTGGGCAGTATGTACAGGAGAGGAGTGTGGAGGATATGACAGTGGGCAGTATGTACAGGAGAGGAGTGTGGAGGATATGACAGTGGGCGGTATGTACAGGAGAGGAGTGTGGAGGGTATGACAGTGGGCGGTATGTACAGGAGAGGAGTGTGGAGGATATGACAGTGGGCAGTATGTACAGGAGAGGAGTGTGGAGGATATGACAGTGGGCAGTATGTACAGGAGAGGAGTGTGGAGGATATGACAGTGGGCAGTATGTACAGGAGAGGAGTGTGGAGGATATGACAGTGGGCGGTATGTACAGGAGAGGAGTGTGGAGGGTATGACAGTGGGCGGTATGTACAGGAGAGGAGTGTGGAGGGTATGACAGTGGGCGGTATGTACAGGAGAGGAGTGTGGAGGATATGACAGTGGGCGGTATGTACAGGAGAGGAGTGTGGAGGATATGACAGTGAGCGGTATGTACAGGAGAGGAGTGTGGAGGGTATGACAGTGGGCGGTATGTACAGGAGAGGAGTGTGGAGGGTATGACAGTGGGCGGTATGTACAGGAGAGGAGTGTGGAGGGTATGACAGTGGGCGGTATGTACAGGAGAGGAGTGTGGAGGATATGACAGTGGGTGGTATGTACAGGAGAGGAGTGTGGAGGATATGACAGTGGGCGGTATGTACAGGAGAGGAGTGTGGAGGGTATGACAGTGGGCGGTATGTACAGGAGAGGAGTGTGGAGGGTATGACAGTGGGCGGTATGTACAGGAGAGGAGTGTGGAGGATATGACAGTGGGTGGTATGTACAGGAGAGGAGTGTGGAGGGTATGACAGTGGGCGGTATGTACAGGAGAGGAGTGTGGAGGATATGACAGTGAGCGGTATGTACAGGAGAGGAGTGTGGAGGATATGACAGTGGGCGGTATGTACAGGAGAGGAGTGTGGAGGATATGACAGTGAGCGGTATGTACAGGAGAGGAGTGTGGAGGATATGACAGTGAGCGGTATGTACAGGAGAGGAGTGTGGAGGATATGACAGTGGGCGGTATGTACAGGAGAGGAGTGTGGAGGATATGACAGTGGGCAGTATGTACAGGAGAGGAGTGTGGAGGATATGACAGTGGGCAGTATGTACAGGAGAGGAGTGTGGAGGATATGACAGTGGGCGGTATGAATAGGAGAGGAGTGTGGAGGGTATGACAGTGGGCAGTATGTACAGGAGAGGAGTGTGGAGGATATGACAGTGGGCGGTATGTACAGGAGAGGAGTGTGGAGGGTATGACAGTGGGCGGTATGTACAGGAGAGGAGTGTGGAGGGTATGACAGTGGGCGGTATGTACAGGAGAGGAGTGTGGAGGATATGACAGTGGGCGGTATGTACAGGAGAGGAGTGTGGAGGATATGACAGTGAGCGGTATGTACAGGAGAGGAGTGTGGAGGGTATGACAGTGGGCGGTATGTACAGGAGAGGAGTGTGGAGGATATGACAGTGGGCAGTATGTACAGGAGAGGAGTGTGGAGGATATGACAGTGGGCAGTATGTACAGGAGAGGAGTGTGGAGGATATGACAGTGGGCGGTATGTACAGGAGAGGAGTGTGGAGGGTATGACAGTGGGCGGTATGTACAGGAGAGGAGTGTGGAGGGTATGACAGTGGGCGGTATGTACAGGAGAGGAGTGTGGAGGGTATGACAGTGGGCGGTATGTACAGGAGAGGAGTGTGGAGGATATGACAGTGGGTGGTATGTACAGGAGAGGAGTGTGGAGGGTATGACAGTGGGCGGTATGTACAGGAGAGGAGTGTGGAGGATATGACAGTGAGCGGTATGTACAGGAGAGGAGTGTGGAGGATATGACAGTGGGCGGTATGTACAGGAGAGGAGTGTGGAGGATATGACAGTGAGCGGTATGTACAGGAGAGGAGTGTGGAGGATATGACAGTGAGCGGTATGTACAGGAGAGGAGTGTGGAGGATATGACAGTGAGCGGTATGTACAGGAGAGGAGTGTGGAGGATATGACAGTGGGCGGTATGTACAGGAGAGGAGTGTGGAGGATATGACAGTGAGCGGTATGTACAGGAGAGGAGTGTGGAGGATATGACAGTGGGGGGTATGTACAGGGGAGGAGTGTGGATGATATGACAGTGGGCGGTATGTACAGGAGAGGAGTGTGGAGGATATGACAGTGGGCGGTATGTACAGGAGAGGAGTGTGGAGGGTATGACAGTGAGCAGTATGTACAGGAGAGGAGCGTGGAGGATATGACAGTGGGGGGTATGTACAGGGGAGGAGTGTGGATGATATGACAGTGGGCGGTATGTACAGGAGAGGAGTGTGGAGGATATGACAGTGGGCGGTATGTATAGGAGAGGAGTGTGGGGGGTATGACAGTGAGCGGTATGTACAGGAGAGGAGTGTGGAGGGTATGACAGTGAGCGGTATGTACAGGAGAGGAGTGTGGAGGGTATGACATTGGGCAGTATGTACAGGAGAAGAGTGTGGAGGATATGACAAGTGGGCGGTATGTACAGGAGAGGAGTGTGGAGGGTATGACAGTGAGCTGTATGTACAGGAGAGGAGTGTGGAGGGTATGACAGTGGGAAGTATGTACAGGAGAGGAGTGTGGAGGGTATGACAGTGGGCAGTATGTACAGGAGAGGAGTGTTAAGGGTATGACAGTGAGCGGTATGTACAGGAGAGGAGTGTGGAGGATATGACAGTGGGCGGTATGTACAGGAGAGGAGTGTGGAGGGTATGACAGTGAGCGGTATGTACAGGAGAGGAGTTTGGGGGGTATGACAGTGAGCGGTATGTGCAGGAGAGGAGTGTGGGGGGTATGACAGTGAGCGGTAGGTACAGGAGAGGAGTGTGGAGGGTATGACAGTGAACGGTATGTATAGGAGAGGAGTGTGGGTGGTATGACAGTGAGCGGTATGTACAGGAGAGGAGTGTGGAGGGTATGACAGTGAGCGGTATGTATAGGAGAGGAGTGGGGGGGGTATGACAGTGAGCGGTATGTGCAGGAGAGGAGTGTGGGGGGTATGACAGTCAGTGGGCAGTATGTACAGGAGAGGAGTGTGGAGGGTATTACAGTGGGCAGTATGTACAGGAGAGGAGTGTGTGGGGTATGACAGTGGGCGGTATGTACAGGAGAGGAGTGTGGAGGATATGACATTAAGCACTATGTACAGGAGAGGAGTGTGGAGGGTATGAAAGTGGGCGGTATGTACAGGAGAGGAGTGTGGAGGATATGACAGTGGGCAGTATGTACAGGAGAGGAGTGTGGAGGGTATGACAGTGGGCGGTATGTACAGGAGAGGAGTGTGGAGGGTATGACAGTGGGCAGTATGTACAGGAGAGGAGTGTGGAGGGTATGACAGTGAGCAGTATGTACAGGAGAGGAGTGTGGAGGGTATGACAGTGGGCGGTATGTACAGGAGAGGAGTGTGGAGGGTATGACAGTGGGCAGTATGTACAGGAGAGGAGTGTGGAGGGTATGACAGTGGGCGGTATGTACAGGAGAGGAGTGTGGAGGGTATGACAGTGGGCGGTATGTACAGGAGAGGAGTGTGGTGGATATGACAGTGAGCGGTATGTACAGGAGAGGAGTGTGGAGGATATGACAGTGAGCAGTATGTACAGGAGAGGAGTGTGGAGGGTATGACAATGAGCGGTATGTACAGGAGAGGAGTGTGGAGGGCATGACAGTGGGCAGTATGTACAGGAGAGGAGTGTGGAGGGTATGACAGTGGGCAGTATGTACAGGAGAGGAGTGTGGAGGGTATGACAGTGAGCGGTATGTATAGGAGAGGAGTGTGGAGGGTATGACAGTGGGCAGTATGTACAGGAGAGGAGTGTGGAGGGTATGACAGTGAGCGGTATGTACAGGAGAGGAGTGTGGAGGGTATGAAAGTGGGCAGTATGTACAGGAGAGGAGTGTGGAGGGTATGACAGTGGGCGGTATGTACAGGAGAGGAGTGTGGAGGATATGACAGTGAGCAGTATGTACAGGAGAGGAGTGTGGAGGGTATGACAGTGGGCAGTATGTACAGGAGAGGAGTGTGGATGGTATGACAGTGGGCAGTATGTACAGGAGAGGAGTGTGGAGGATATGACAGTGAGCAGTATGTACAGGAGAGGAGTGTGGAGAGTATGACAGTGGGCGGTATGTACAGGAGAGGAGTGTGGAGGGTATGAGGGTGGGCGGTGTGTACAGGAGAGGAGTGTGGAGGGTATAACAGTGAGCGGTATGTACAGGAGAGGAGTGTGGAGGGTATGACAGTGGGCAGTATGTACAGGAGAGGAGTGTGGAGGGTATGACAGTGGGCGGTATGTACAGGAGAGGAGTGTGGAGGGTATGACAGTGAGCGGTATGTACAGAAGAGGAGTGTGGAGGGTATGACATTGGATGGTATGTACAGGAGAGAAGTGTGGAGGATATGACAGTGAGCGGTATGTACAGGAGAGGAGTGTGGAGGGTATGACATTGGATGGTATGTACAGGAGAGAAGTGTGGAGGATATGACAGTGGGCGGTATGTACAGGAGAGGAGTGTGGAGGGTATGACAGTGGGAGGTATGTACAGGAGAGGAGTGTGGAGGGTATGACAATGAGCGGTATGTACAGGAGAGGAATGTGGAGGATATGACAGTGGGCAGTATGTACAGGAGAGGAGTGTGGAGGATATGACAGTGGGCAATATGTACAGGAGAGGAGTGTGGAGGGTATGACAGTGAGCGGTATGTACAGGAGAGGAGTGTGGAGGATATGACAGTGGATGGTATGTACAGGAGAGGAGTGTGGAGGGTATGGCAGTGAGCAGTATGTACAGGAGAGGAGTGTGGAGGATATGACAGTGGGCAGTATGTACAGGAGAGGAGTGTGGAGGGTAATATGGTGGGCAGTATGTACAGGAGAGGAGTGTGGAGGGTAATATGGTGGGCACTATGTACAGGAGAGGAGTATGGGGGGTAATATGGTGGGCAGTATGTACAGGAGAGCAGTGTGGAGGGTATGACATTGGGCGGTATGTATAGGAGAGGAGTGTGGAAGGTAATGTGGTGGGCACTATGTACAGGAGAGGAGTGTGGAGGGTAATATGGTGGGCAGTATGTTTTGGAGAGGAGTTCAGGGCTAATAACACTCAGAATTATATGCAGTATAGGAATGGAGTGCAGAGGTAATAAGGATGGACAATGTGAGCAGAAGAGGAGTGCGGTCGGTATTACAGCAGAAAGTGTTTACCGGATTGGAGTGTAGAGGGCATGAAGGTTGTTAGTATGTATAGGAGAGGAGCATCATTTATTCGACCTGTGCCTCTATCTTCTAAAGCCAGAGGATGTAGATGCACAATTTGAGCCAAAACAAGGGCCCCAGGAGAGGAGCATCATTCCCTCTACTTGTTCCTTTGTCTCCTCAACCTGGAGGAATTGGAAGCACACGTGGAGCCAAAACAATAGACCCAAGGAGGAATATCAGCATTCTGATAAAATTTCGGGGTCTATGCTACACTATACACCGACATTTTCAAGTGCCAGGACCTAGCGGGTTCTCCTGGTGTTTCCCTCTTATTCTGTCTTAGACGCATCACAGGAACATGGCGGGAGAAGAGCCTGAATGTCCTTCCTAGGAGGGAATACCGGAGCCATTGTAAGACTCATTTACTGACCGGTAATGTAGAGGAAACCAACACCGAGAAGTCAAATCTGGAGCCTGATTTACTGAAGTCCCAGATCCGCAAAAAAGTGCCACCAAAGTTTAGTGACCCTCTTTTATCAAAGTGACAGACAGAGACAGTGTGGAAAAACAATCTTTATATATATACTGTATGTAACTGATCCCCCAATACTTGGACCAAGCATTTCTGTCTTAGGTCTCCAGAATCTCACGTGATGCAGTGACCTGGCCCCTCAATTCCCCCCCAAACATCAGCCTAAGCTTGATGAAGGGTAAAACAAAAGACACTTTATTCACCAACTCACTTCCAATATATACAGTCTCATGTGTTTGATTTCATTATCATATGCAAATGTAATTGCGTACAGAACATAGTCAACATACCTTGGTCATCTGGAAAGAGACAATAGGTGAATGAGACTGCAACATTATCATAATTAACTCAACAAACAACAAGCCCAAAACATAGCCGAATACGCATTCCTAGAAGTGTGAACACACTCCACCTCTAAACAGATGAAAGCAGAAGACATCGGCTCTCCGACTGCCCATCTCCATTTTCACCACACCTTATTATAACTTAAGTGTCAATCCACATCCCCCCAGTATACCATAGCTGAGTCTTATGTCATTTGCATCTGTTTAGTCTCTCCATGGCGTGAAGTCCTTTGTTGTAATATGCAGCTTAGGCCCAAAGTCTGTGTGGCTTGGGGTAACAGGGACTTGAATTCAAAGTAACAGTACTCCAAGGGTCCCCCAGCATACACCCCCAACCAGAGCCACGCTCCCCTACAAGCCAGAGTCGTAGTCCGTGGGCAGGAGGCTGGCCTCCACACTCCTCCAGTAACCCCGTGACGAATGTCCCAGCAAATGGGCGTTCGTCACACTGTATATTTATATATAGATATACTGAAAACATAAAAGCACAATACACTCTAGGGGGGGAATCTTTGGGGGAATCAAAAATGGAGAAAGATCTGGGAGTCCTGGTAGAGGATAGACTAAGCAACAGCATGCAATGTCAAGCGGCAACTGCCAAAGATGGCAGAATAATAGCATGCATAAAGAAAGGGATGTATTCCAGAGATAAGACTATAATCCTTCCACTTTATAAAACTCTGGTCTGACCACATCTGGAGTATTCTGTCCAGTTCTGGTCGCCAGTCCTCAGGAGGGATGTGTTGGAGCTGGAGAGAGTCCAGAGAAGGGCAACTAAACTAATTAGGGGATCGGAGGACCTTAATTATGAAGAGCGTCTGCAATCACTTGATTTATTCTCCCTGGAGAAGAGACGCCTAAGAGGGGACATGATAGCAATTTATAAATATCTCAATGGTGATCTCAGCATAGAAAAAAAGCTGTTCAGTCGAAAGGATTGCATGAGGACTCGAGGGCATACAATGCGATTAGAGGAGAAGCGTTTTAACCTCAGGCAACGCGGGGGGTTCTTTACTGTTAGGGCTACAAGATTGTGGAATTCTCTACCACAAGAGGTGGTTTCTGCGGGAAGTATGGTGGCTTTCAAAAGACTCTTAGATGTACATCTCAAGGATCAGAACATTCAGGGGTATGTGAGATGATTACGGCCACACACACCTACAAAGGTTTAACTGGATGGACTGTTGTCTTTATTCAACCTCAACTACTATGTAACTATGTAATATATATATATATATATATACTCCCAGATCATACATCACACGGAGGAAGATCCGGTCACAGATGATTGATATGTATATAGCAGGGACAGGAATGTACCATGAATAGGACATCTACCTGACTTACCTGTGTGGTGTGACATGGAAGAAATCCCATGCTGGTGGCCGTGTGTTCAGGACGGAGACTGAGAAGCTGTTCAACCTGCTGGAACCGACTCTAAAATGTCCGAAAACAGGAAAAAAAGGTAGGATGTGACCTTTGGTACATGCTCAGTTCAGTGTTTCCTGCATTTGTCCCATACGGAGGATCACAAACATAAAGTAACTGATTAATAGAGAGGGTGCAGTACGGAGAGCAGACAGTAGATGGCGCTGCTCGAAATAACTGAAAAGTATAAAACACAAAAAGTAAAAAAATATAAACAAACACAAAAATCAGAAAAACAAAAAGGGCAAAATAAGACAAAAAAGTGAAAGAAGTCCACAGTAAAAGTACAAAGTGTGTTCCCAGCCGGGGATCCATGCTGTCCATGCTTAACTATCGGGGAACAACCAAAGCAGAAAAATAATGGTGATAAAAGGAAAATAGCAAATAAACATGACGAGGAAAAGATGATTGGATTGTGAGCTCAAGTGTCTGAGGGCAACAACAAAATGGTACTGACAAGCAATGTACATGACGAGTAGATTGCAGCCAGAGAAGTGAGACTACATAACACATAATTGCGTGTTGTGTGTATCACACAATAAAATGAAGCAATAAATGGAGAACCACAAATGAAGGAATCGATGTTCTAGTAAGAAGTAGGATAGTGACAAATCGGTATTAAGCCCCGCCCCCCAGGGGTTCCCCCGAATGTAAGGTGTGGATCCAGAAGGATTCGAGCTCCATAGGGATTAGGAATGGAAAGCTCATGTCCTCTGTAATGACCTGAAAATAAATAACTCTACACCAAGATCACTATATGGACCCCTTATATACAGTATCTGACAAAAGTAAGTACACCCCTGAGATTTGTGTATTTTATTCTATCTTTTCATGTGACAACACTGAAGAAATGACACTTTGCTACAATGTAAAGTAGTAAGTGTACAGCTTGTATAACAGTGTAAATTTGCTGTCCCCTCAAAATAACTCAACACTCAGCCATTAATGTCTAAACCGCTGGCAACAAAAGTCAGTACACCCCTAAGTGACAATGTCCAAATTGGGCCCAAAGTGTCAAGATTTTGTGTGGCCACCATTATTTTCCAGCACTGCCTTAACCCTCTTGGGCATGGAGTTCACCAGAGCTTCACAGGTTGTCACTGGAGTCCTCTTCCCCTCCTCCATGATGACATCACAGAGCTGGTGGATGTTAGAGACCTTGAGCTCCTCCCCCTTCCATTTGAGGATGCCCCACAGATGCTCAATGGGATTTAGGTCTGGAGACTGTATTTGCCCATTCATTTGTGGTTTATGTCAGCTATGATTTGGCACCAGTGAAGGGTGTAAAACGCGTCAAATCAAAAATCAATCAGGTGATGGAGAACCTTTTATACAGAACATCCCAAGAGAGACACCCCCCCCCCACACACACAGATCACACACCTCCCCCACACACACACACAGATCACCTACCTCCTCTCCCCCCCCACACACACAGATCCCCTACCTCCTCTCCCTCCCCCCCCACACACACACAGATCACCTACCTCCTTCCTTTGCTGGGATGTCTCTTTGCTGAATATATGAGGCCGTCTCTATACTGGATTGGGATGTCTCTTTGCTGAATTTACGGGGATGTTTCTTTCATGGATTGGATTAATTTTCATTTATTAAGTTGTAAGAATGTTAAAATAGAAGTGGGTGCACTGAAGGACTCGGTGGGATGGCCAGTGGGCGGATTTGGTAGGACAGCTAGAGGGCGGGCCCTGCGGAATGTTGGTGGTCAGGTCCGGAGGGGCCCAGGCCTAAAGCTGTGTAAGGGGCCCCAAAATGTCTGATGGCTGCCCTGCAGACTGCTCAGATCATAAAGGAGCTACTGCCCCATCCCCCCATGTAACCTATCCAAAGTGGATAGCACCCTTAGAATGAGATTCTCATGGACACCTTCCTGAGATTCGGATGTTGTGTGAGAGTGTAAAAAAATGAAAGATAAAACCATCATTATGTCCAATAGTGGTGGTCAGAAAATGGTGGAGTATGAATATGTATTGATTAGTGTGTAGAATAACTGGGAATCATAGAACAAATCCAGATTGATATACTCTTCCTCACATTGGGGAACCTCTTGATGTCCTGCAAGTCAGTAAATGGTTCACAGTCATGGACTTGAGATCCGGGGACTATCAAGTATCCATGAATGAAGATGATCAATAGAAGACGGCTTTTATGTGCCCCATGGGGTTTTCCCAGTTTGTTTACATGTCCCAGGGGATTAATGGTGCACACAATGCCTTTTAAGCATTGAATAGATCAGACACTGGGAGACCTTTGTCCCACTAACGCTAGCCATAAATGACTCGATTTTTTTTTCAATCGGGCAAGCAAGGTGGATAAGGGATTCCGTTGGAAACAGCAACCTTAACAACCCTCCTTGACTTTTTTTTTTGTTGTTTTTCACTGAAGGCCTCTATATTTTATTGTGGACCAAACTAATCTTTTACTAACTAGTACATTGCCCCCAACCCAAATTCATACCTTGCCAGGCCATTCGAGTGAAAACCAGTCATGGTTTCTGAATTTAAGACTTTTTAGCACCTAACCCCTAACAATGACATTACAAAAAAGAAAAAATTACGGTCATATTGATCCACAGACCCAATTTATCATATGTCCGTGTTCTCTGCTGTAATGGCCAGGCATTGATATGAGAATGTAATGTGTTTTGTGCATTTTTAAGACAATACACTTGTAGCAAAATATAAGATCTTCCAAATACTTGACATGCCTCACTGCAAATACCATGGGGGTGTATACTTTCCAAAAAGTGTCATTTGTAAGGTTTTTCTACTGTCCTGGCATGTTTAGAGCCTTTGAAAATGTGATAGGTAGTCAGGAAATCAAATGCGCCTTGAAAGACTGAAGGTGGTCATTGGATTTTGGGGGCCTGTATGTGGCTAGGCTGCCAAAAAGTCTCACACATGTGGGATCCTCATATTCAGGAGAAGTAGCAGAATGTGTTTCAGGCTGTAATTCCACATATACCCATGGCATGTGTGAGAAATATCTCATTAAAATGACTTTGTGTAAAAAAAAAAATGTTTTTTTCCATTTTTGTAAAACCTAATATAAAAATAAAATCTTCCATGGACACAACATGTCTCTCTGCAAATACCTAGGGGTATATATTTTATAAAAAAGGGGTCATTTGGGGGATGTTTGTACTGCATTGGCATTTTAGTGCCTCAAGAAATGTGATAGGCAGTCGCAAAGTCAGAGCTGCATAAATTCCAGTATATATCCCGTAGTTTGTAGATGCTATAACTTTTACACAGACCAATCAATGTACACTTATTAGGATGTTTTTTTTTTTTTTTACTAAAGGCATGTAGCAGAATACATTTCTTCCTAAATTTATAAAGACATTTTATTTTTATTTTTTTGGATGTTTTATAACCAAAAGTAAAAAAATACTATTTGTTTTCCAAATTTTTGGTCTTTTTTTCAATTTATATAATAAAAAAATAAAAGTCCAATGGTGATCAAATACCACCCAAAGAAAGCTTTATATGTGGGGGAAAAATGTAAATTTCATTTGGGTACAGTGCTGCATAATAAAGCAATTGCCAGTTAAAGTAGTACAGTGCTGAATAGCAAAAAAATGCCCTGGTCATGAAGGAGGTAAAATCTTTTGGAGGTCACATGGTTAATAAATCTTGCTTTGCTTATATATATATAGTTTGGCTCAGTTTCCTGTGACATTTCTCGGGGCTGCAGTTCTTCAGAGCTCCACAAGGTGGTGATCTCATTTATACAGAAACAGGAAGTCTCTATGGAAGTGATGTAGGGAACAGACAGGAAGTGATGTAAGGTACAGACAGGAAGTGAGGTGAGGTACAAACAGGAAGTCATGTGAGGTACAGACAGGAAGTGAAGTGAGGTACAGACAGGAAGCTCCATGTGAGAGGAATTATAGAGAAGACGTTGCTGGAAGTATCAGCGGAGGAGGTAATGACATTGTATTTTATCATATCTCCCATCACTCTCCCTTGTAGGACTCCATATTTCTCTGTCCCTCTTTTCGGTCTGATGTACACACAGACATATGAACATACAATATAACGCCACAAAGTCTTCATATCGCTCTCAGATTTCCCTCAGATATCAGATTATTTCATGTACTGAAGTGAAAACACTGATATAAAAGAAAAGTAATGGTGAAATAAAACATAAGTGGGTGTAACTGATCACATTGTCACCAAACGTCACCCCCAGATAAAAGTTTTCCCTGTAAGGGTCCGGTCACACCAGGAACTGCACGTTTCTCATGAATTTCCACATGTGCGTTTACATGCGTTCTCAGTGCATTTTTTAGCATTGGGAAGGACAGGGGATGAAAGGAGACAAACTTGTGTTTTGTCCCCAGAGTCACATTGCGTTGTGTTTACTCCCATGTACATGCGTTTATGTACTCACAAAATCAGATACTTAAAGACTCATCCAAACCACATGTCAGTGTTTATCATCCACCTGGATGGAGATCCCTCTTTGGATGGGATGATCCCTCTGCACAGTGCTGGACTGGTGAAGCCTGACAGGGAGAGCAGCAGCTGCTGCCGCTATATCACACAGGCAGGCCACCGCATGGATTTTTATTAAATTTTTTCATTGAGATGTTCAAAATACTCACCATGCCTCTTATCCAATACTTTGGGGTGTCTACTTTCCAAAAGGGGTCATTTGGGGGGTGTTTGTACTCTCCTGGCATTTCAGGACCTCCAAAACTGTGATAGGTAGTGAGGAAGAGAAATATACAATTTGAAAGCCTGAAGGCGGTCATTGGATTTTGGGGACCTGTATGTGGCTTAGCTGCTAAACAGTCTCTCACATGTGGAATGTGTTTTGGGGTGCAATGCCATATATGCCCATGGCAACTTCATGTAAAAAAACAAAAACATTTTTTTGTTATATTCCAAAAACTTTTGGAGAAGAATGAAATCTTCCTTGCATTCAACATGCCTCTCATCACATACCTTGGGGTATCTACTTTCTAAAAAGGAATCATTTGGGGGGGGGGTACTAACGTGGCATTTTAGCACCTCAAGAAATTTGATAGCCAGTCAAAGTAGAAGCTGTGTAAATTCCAGTATATATCCCATAATTTGTAGATTCTATAACTTTCACACAAACCAATTAATATACACGTATTGGGATTTTTTTTTTTTTATACCAAAGACATGTAGCAGAATATATTTTGTTTTTAAATTCATGAAGACATTTTATTGGATAGGTTTTATTTATTTTTATTTTTTTAATCAGAGAGAAAAGTGTATTAGAAATTAGTAAACTGTACAAAAAGGTTTACATTCTGGAGAATTTAGACACATTCAAAGAAATTAAAGTGCAGAAATAGTAACAGTAACCTAAGCAAACACAGATATCAAACAACGCAATGTAGGCCATTATATGGTTACTGCTCACAGCATATTTACTCCCATATATCCCTGGTAGTGATGCCCCTCATACATCTCACCTCCACAGTACCCTGCCCTGCCCACTTTAACAATTGTATGATGATAAATGTATGCACTAATTGGATGTTTTATAATAGAAAGTAAAAAATATATATTTTAAAGCATTTATTTATTTATTTATTATAAAAAAAAAAAGTGGTGATCAAATACCACCAAAAGAAAGCTCATCTTGTGTGAATAAAATTTTATATCATTTTGGTACAGTATTGCATGACCAAGCAATTACCAGTTAAAGTAGTGCAGTGCTGAATAGCAAATGTCCTGGTCAATGAGGGGGGGGGACCTACCCAAGGTGAAGTGGTTAAATTTCATCATGTATGTGCCCAGAAATTATCTTTAGTGTATTTTTTTTACTGAAATTTTGCCTTTCATAAACCATTGCTGTAATATCATGTAACATCATTAAGTAGAACTACCAACATTTTATTCTCTAGGGTATCTGCTTTGAAAAGATATATTATATTTTGGGGGTTTTAGGTAATCTTCAGGGCCATAAAATTATTTTTAAAACATGTAAAAAATAAAAACACCTAAAAAATGGCTCCAGAACTCAGAAATGGAGTTCATTACACACTGTCCAGCAGGCCCGAACACTGTACCTACCAGGTGTATTATAAACACCAGCATTGCACACACAGGGGCTGGGCCCCCCATGTACAAGGGACCTAAGATATACAATCAGCTTGTCACCCATTCCACCAGACTCCTATAACTGGAAGATTACAGTATTGTGAGGTGAAAATATCATCCAACTTTATTAATCATATATATGTGACACTTTACCAACAGAAGAAAAGAGATCGATTGTTTACATTTCAAGAATATATTTATTCCATGTTTTATCATCTATGTTAAGAAACTGATTACCATATGACACGCCCCTCATTAATACCAGCCCCGCCCACTTATCTAACCCTCTAAACATCAAAATCCCTGTAAATTCCCAGAAGACACTTTCATCTTTTATCCATAACAAGCTCATTGGGTAGAAGATAACCCCGAGCCCCTCCTGCTCATTCCCACACAACAAGTCCATGTCACCATCTACAAGGTTAGAGGACCTGAAGGAGAACAAGACCATGACCACCAGGACCATCGCCTGACTGAAGCCATGCTCACATTTCTTTCTAATGCTGCTTTTATGGTCTCCTCAGATACAGATTCGGCAGATGTACATTAGTATAACCCTTTCACTCCGGCCAATGGAAGGTTTACATCAGCAGCAGCGCGGCCTTATAGCTATAGCACCAGGGAGCTTGTTCACATTTGTTACACCAACTGTCGGCTTTCTGGTGGCAGGGATTCATCCACGTTGAAGGTACTCTCCCCCCCCCCCCGCCATGTGTAACAGACTTGGCTACCCCTCCTCCAAGCACAAGACATGTATGTTCTGTGTCATGTTAGTGAATGAACATGGAAGGTGCAAGATTTTGTTATTTCTGGGTTCAGAGTTGTCATTTCCTGGTTGCTGTGGCCGGGGAAGGAGCTGATGGACCATAATCTGTGCTCGACCATCTTGTTGAGGGGACATTAAGAATCTGATAAAAATTTGATCCCCCCCTCTTGAAAGAGGACCCATGAAAAGCAATACGCTATCCCATGGAAGGGGTGTGGGGTGGGGACTATCAACCCCCTATTTAGTAGAAAAAAGTGAAGTAAAAAAAAAATATTAAAATAACACACTGTAAATAAAAACAAAACCACATAATATATTTTAAGGCACCCAGTTTCTGTGTACATATAGGAAACCCCAGTGTTGGGTGCGGTTATGTAGGAAAACAACAATCACACGACACATCTTACATATCGCTGCACACACCAGAGTGAGAGGAATAACTCTAGGGACATCATTCATGGATAACTTTTTATACTGATGACCTGTAAAGGTTTTTAAAGCGTCACCTATGGGACATTTGTGGTATTGAAGTTTGTCACCATTTCACAAATCCATCCAATTTTTAGAGTTTGACATGTTTGGTATCTATATACAAGACACAAACCTCATATTTTATATTTCACCAAAGAAATTGGGTAATATATTATGTTTGCGTGCACAAAAATTATCTGCAGTGTTTTTTTTATAGAAAAATTG
Source organism: Pelophylax lessonae (assembly GCF_965119305.1). Taxonomy (NCBI): domain Eukaryota; kingdom Metazoa; phylum Chordata; class Amphibia; order Anura; family Ranidae; genus Pelophylax; species Pelophylax lessonae. The sequence continues at coordinate 743,456,762 of NC_138769.1, read as the reverse complement.
GATTTTTGACATACCGTAAAATCCATTTCTTGGATGTTCATTGGTGGACACAGTTCCTGATTCTTCTTAACCATTGGGTTATACTGCCTCCTCCAGGAGTAGGACACTAGGCAGGAAAAAGCTTGACTATGCCTATGGGCAGTCTCAGGGGGTATATACCCACTCTAAGCTATAGGCACTCAGTTTTGTTACAAGCAGTGTCAGAAGAAAGCCAACTCCACAGAGGGGTGGGTGCTGTGTCCGTCAATAAACATCAGAGAAATGGATTTTAACGGTACGTCAAAAATCCCATTTTCTCTTTCGTTCATTAATGGACACAGCTCCTGATTCTTCTTAACCATTGGAGACGTCCCAAAGCAGTGTTAAAGAGGAAGTAAACCCTCCTCAGGAAGTTGTACCTATAGGTAAGCCTATATTAAGGCTTACCTATAGGTACTGTAAATATCTCCTAAACATGCACCGTTTAGGAGATATTTACCTTACATGCAGCCAGTGACGTCACTGGCGCATGCGCTCTGAAGGAACAGCAGATCGTGCCGTTCCTTCAGAGCCCTGTGCCGTGACCGTCGGCTCCCGCGCGCGTGCGCGGGAGTGACGTCACCGCGGCTCCGGCCAATCAGATGGCCGGATGCCACGATCCCGGAAGACGGGCGACTATACATGTCGCCCGTCATACAGGTAAGCGGACGGCACGGCGGGGGCTCGTTCTAAGGTAAGTATTTCATAATGAGCTAGTATGCGATGCATACTAGCTCATTATGGGTTTCTCTTTCAGGATGTAAAGAAGAGAAAAAATGTTTTTCTCGGTGTACAACCTCTTTAAACATAGGGGGTGGGAAATCATCAGAAAAAACAATTCCCAAGATTAACCATAGCCAACCAGGTAACAGAGCTCAACCATAAACTGGAGCTGCACCGAAAAAACAATACACCCTCAAAGAAGACCAGGTCCTCTAAACAGCAGCCAGCAAAACTTTTCAGTCAACAGAAAACATCCGCAGATGCCAACACAACCACTAACTTTGTAAAAGTGTGCCCCGATGACCAGGTGGCTGCCTTGCAAACCTGCGTCACTGACGCTTGAATACGGAAAGCCCAGGAGACACTAAGCACCCAGTAGAGTGCACCTAAACAAGGAAAGGAGGAACCTGACCCCTGATGCAATAGTTAGGGGGTAAACCACCGACTCCTCCATCTAGAAATGGTCGCATAAGAAGCAGAAAACCCTTTGTGAGGTTTGTCCATGAGCACAAATAGAAAGTCTGACTTCCTTAAAGACTCCGTATCTGCCAGGTACACCCTAATTGCCCGGACAACATCCAAGAAATGCAAGGCAATTTCCTTTAGATGTTTAGGCTTGGGACACAGAGAAGACAACAAAATGTCTTCATTTAACCACTTAAGCCCCGGAAGATTTTATCCCCTTCCTGACCAGGGCCTATTTTGCGATTCGGCACTGCGTGACTTTAATGGACAATTGCGCGGTCGTGCGACGCTGTACCTAAACGAATTTGACGTCCTTTTTTTCCCACAAATTTGACGTCCTTTTTTTCCCACAAATAGAGCTTTCTTTTGGTGGTATTTGATCACCTGTGCGATTTTTTGATCATGCTCTATAAAAAAAAAAAAAAAAAGAGCGTCAATTTTGCAAAAATAACAATATTTTTCATTTTTTTTTATATGAAATCCCCCCCCCCAAAAAAAAATTTAAAAATCAAAATCTTTTAACATTTTAGGCCAATTTGTTTTATGCTACATAATTTTGGTAAAAAAAAAAAAAAACGCAAAAAGCGCGTATTTTGATTGGTTTGTGCAAAAGTTATTGCGTTTACTAACTAAGGGAGAGATTTTTGTCATTTTTGTTGTTGTTTTTTTTTTTAACGCGTAATTGCGGCGATCTGCGATTTTTTTTTGTGGGACTGCGACATTGCGGCAGACAGATCGGACCCCTGACTAACATTTTTGACACTTTTGGGGTTACCAGTGACATTACTACAGCTATACATATGCACTGTTACTGTAAAATGACACTGGCAGTTAAGGGGTTAACTTTTTTGAGAGGGAGGGGTTGTGCGTGTCCCTAGGGGCGTGATTCTAACTGTGATTGGCTGTGGCTTGATGTGTAGGAACAGTGATCAACGGTCCTACATAGTAGAACCGTATGATCACTGTTCATACACAGGGGAGAATGACAGGTGGCTTGTTTACATGAGCCGCCTGCCTTTCTCCCGCTCTAACGGACGATCGCAAGTGCCCGGCGGACACGCGCGGGGGGGGTCCGTGACAGCGCGGGAGCAGGAGCGCGCCTCCAGCGGCGCACGCTCGCTCCCCAGAGCCTCACAGGCTAGTGACGTACCCATACATCACTTTGCCTGTGAGGGGCTGACCGCCGTAGTATATGTACTTGCGGTGGTCGGCAAGCGGTTAAATGACAGTCAGAGACCACCTTAGGAAGGAATGACGGACAGAAGCAAAGCACCCCCTTATCCTTGTGAAGCACCATGGATACGACAGGATAACTCCATCAGTTCTGGCACCCTGCATACAGAGAGGATAGCCACTAAAGAAGGCCACCTTCTGGGGCAGCGTAAGCAGAGAAACCTCCTGCATATTTTCAAAGAGAAGCTTCAATAGACCTGAAAGCACCACATTAAGATTCCAGGGTGGCAACAGAGCCCGCACTGAAGGAACTAAATGTCGGACACCCTAAAGAAAAAGGTGCTCACCAGTGTGTGGCCAAAGGTAATTGGAAAAAAAGACAGCCAAACCCGATACCTGGCCTTTGATGGTACTCAAGGCCAATTTTTGTTCAAACCCCCGTTTAGCACCTCGAGGAACAGAATTGGACATACCTTGCTTTCCTTCTTGGGGACTGTAAAGAGGTTTGAGTAAAAAAAAAACCCTTGAAAATGTTCCGAAGTCGGAACCGGAACAATCACCCCTTGAAATAACAAGTCTTGCACTGCCCCAAAGAGACTCCTGTAAGTGAGCTGGGGACAAGTGCAGGTTGGAAGGTAAAAAAGCCTTTCCGGAGGACAATTCCATTTACAGAGAAAATAATTGCCAGAACCAGAGTTTCCAGCAAGGAACTAGGTCCTGACTAGGCAGAAAAAAAACCTGAGTGCCTATAGCTTAGAGTGTATACCCCCTGGGACTGCCCATAGGCATAGTCAAGCTTTTTCCTGCCTAGTGTCCTACTCCTGTAGGGGGCAGTATATCCCAATGGTTAAGAAGAATCAGGAGTCCGTCAATGAAAGAAAAAGAGAAATATGCATTTGATAAACAGCTGCACTGACATCCTGTTAGATAAAAAAAAAAAACAACTACCACCATTTTAAATTATCCAGGGTCTCTGCTTTTAGAGAATTAAAAAAAAAAAAAAAAAGGGTTGGGAGTTTTAAATATTCTTTAAGCCTAAAAATGTGAATGTATCCATGTGTATTTAAAAAAAGGAAAATCAACTCAGCAAAAGAAAAAAAAACAGCAAAGTGTAAAATTATTATAATCAAAACTATAGTAACAACTAATGGCTTAGGAAGGAAACCCACCATATTACTCAACCAAGTTCCAACTAAACCCATCCAAGACAATGGATCCCACTTCCTCCCACCCAGGTGCCTGTTGGATCTCCTTTACCTTGTGTAGATCTCTCCTTCTGAGATCCTCATGATATAAAATAAATGTACAACACTCTCTATGTGACACCAGATTGTAGACTCCACCTTGGGCTTCCGAGAGATAGTCAGCAGCCATGCAGTTCTGTGACACCACCTTAGGTGATGGAGACACTTCTGCTGTCAGCTCTGCTATCACATCAATGGTCTCATTGGTTATCTGATCCATGACTCCAGTACACGGGTTCATCTTACTTATCTTAGATTACTTAGATTCCCCATCCCGTCTATGAAGGGATCACTGCATAAAACATTTCCACTCCAGAGAAAATGTTTCTTCTCACTGGAAGGCCAGGAGAGTATTGGAAGAAATTGAGGCTTTCCCTTACAGATATGGGAGGGGCAACATAACCTAAAGTACAGCTATGGTGGAATTGAAGGGAAGACATTTTAGGGTGCTCCTTCCACACAAGAAGCAAATGTTATCTGGAAAGACTAGGATTCCATTGGACCAATGGGGATTAAACATTCTACAATTACATTGAGAAACCATGAAATGTTACTGGCCTGTGATTGGCTCTCCTATTGTTAGTGAAGTTAGACTCCCTTGTCGGTGTCATTAATGGAATTTAGGAAACCACGTGAAATGTTTATCCCAGATCCAAATAGGTGACCCCCTTGGGTGGTACTCATCCTAATATGAGTTTGTAGTCCCGGCTACTACAGGAAAGATGCGGGCAATCATTTACACCTTTTACAGCAGGACAGTAAATATCAGAACACAATTCATACATAAGACCAACAGCAGGAAGTCTGCTAACTTAATGTGTAATGCAATCTGTCATTATCATTCCCAGAGTCCCCTCTGCAACATCGTTTTATCACCTGTTATCCTGTCTGTAGATCTGTTATTTTCCCACCTTCTGTAACAGGGTGACAACCCCCATCATTCTGCAGTAACATTACACAGCAGCGTTGTCACCCTGTACAGGGAAGTCTTCGATACATTATAAGGAAGACACACAACAAGTAAAGCCCAACTTCAGATAACGATTCTAAAGCAGTTACAGCAACAGGTTTTTTTTAAGGTTTAAACCATCAAATGAATGAAAACTGACCATTGGAAGCACCCCCGGCAGGGTTATATGGTTTTCCCAATCCCTTTAACTGCCATTTTTGGCAAATAGCCTTCTACACAAAGTAGAAGAAAACAGATCTACTGGGAGGATCAACAGGTAATAAAAAAGTTACAAGAGGAGATTTGGAAAAACAAAAACGTCTACACTTATGACAGATTGTACCATTGATGTAATTATAAATTTTGCCCATTATTAGACTTTAGTGAAAACATCAGAACATGTCCAGGGATAAAAAGTGCTCTTTGCAAACTGTACACCAAAAAGTCCATTCAGAGCCACTGAAGTGCATCCCAATTGGAGGAATCTCAGTCCCCCGGAAGAAGTTGTAGGAATATGACCACACACTCAGCACTTTGTATGTTCAGATCTCTTGTAGTTGTGCTGTGTGCTCTATGGAGATGAGTAATAGCTGGACAGAGGGAAAAAAAAAAGGGAACAAGGACATTTATTCTTCACCTGATGGAATCCTTTTTGCCAGAACCAGATGGAACACCAGTGGCCAACTGGACTTAAGTTGGACAGTTGAATACATCCCCTAAAACAGAAGCAACTTGATTTTGGAAGCCCTACGCCAGCTTAGGAATTTTCTTTCTCACTGAACAGAGACTTCTTTCTCACTGGTGTCCCAGCTACAGGCCTGCCTGCAAAGTGGTTATCCATGAGAGGAGATGAAAAAAATGGAAGGGAGACATGGATCATGGCAGGGGAGGTGGGAATTGTAATGGGAGGTTTGGACAGGGTGGGCTGAGCTGGAGCGCTCAAGCCTGACTGATAATGTATCAACAGTCAGCAGAACCTGGAATGGACTCTCCCAATGAGGCTTCAGCAGCTTGGAAAGATGCATTGGATCCCATCATAGTCTCTAGTACTGAGGCAGTGTTAGTCATGTATTAGCTCAGGATGTGGCAATAAAGAAAACACATCTCAGTTGGTGAATGATGGAAATGCATTACATGCATACATACAACTCAATGCATCCGGCCATTACATTGCAGTTTGCTTCCAGATTTTATCTTTTCACTTCTTCCATAGCTTGTGGGATGACTATGGGGCTGTGAAACTAATATACCCGCTTCTTTCAGAGTTTCCTCTCTGCAGCTGAAGCTTGTGAATCCTCTGGTGACAGATTGACCTGGCCTGAACTGTAAAAGCTTTGTCACATTCAGAGCACTAAAATGGGTTTTCTCCAGTGTGAACCATCTGGTGTCTGAGAAGATTTGATCTCTGTGTAAAAGCTTTGTCACATTCAGAACATCGATATGGCTTCTCTCCTGTGTGAACCCTCTGGTGTCTGAGCAGCTCTATCTTGGTAGTAAAAGCTTTATCACAGTCAGAACACTGATATGGCTTCTTTCCATTGTGAACCCTCTGGTGTCTGATAAGGCCTGACTTAATTGTAAAAGCTTTATCACATTCAGTACACTGATATCGCTTCTCTCCAGTGTGAACCCTCTGGTGTGTGCTAAGATTGGACTTCTGTGTAAAAGCTTTGTCACACGCAGAACATTGATAGGGCTTCACCCCAGTGTGAACCCTCTGGTGTATGATCAAATCTTTCTTAGATATAAATGTTTTGTCACATTCAGAACACTGATATGGCTTCTCTCTAGTGTGGACCCTCTGGTGTATTACAAGAGTTGACTTCATTGTAAAAGCTTTATCACATTCAGTACACGGATATGGTTTCTTTGCAGCGTGAACTCTCTCGTGTATGATAAGCCCTGTTTTAGTTGTTAAAATTTTGCCACACTCAGAACACTGATATGACATCTCTCCAGTGTGAACCTTCTGGTGACTGATAAGCTCTCTCTTAGTTGTAAAAGCATTGCCACATTCAGAACACGGATATGGCTTCTCTCTATGGTGAACCTTCTGGTGTGTTATACATTTTTCCTCCATTGTAAAATCGTTGTCACATTCCCTACACAAAATAGCTTGAAATTACTTCTCTTATGTATACATTGGTTGGACTTTACTGTAAAGCCATTGTCACTTCCAGATCACAGAAATGACTTCTCTCCCATTGTCCTCTGAGGCTGGATCAATACTGAAGAGGATCCAAAACATTTATGACTTTTAGAACACGGATATGTCTTGTGTGATGACCCTCCAGTGAACTACAATAAAAACTTTCAATCACATCAGACACCCATATGGCTCATTTCCCATGTGACTTAGTTTTGCTTTTGAAGACCAACATGACCAAAAACTTGGTTCATCAATCCACCTACATAGAAAAACAAAAAAGTCAGAATTCTATATGAACTGCTAAATAAAGATGCTTTCTATCTTTAATGATGATTAAAATGTACAGTATCTTATTTATAGAAAGAAAATGTACAGAATATTTTTTAAATCTAATAGTATATATTAAAGTATGTTTTTTTAAGTGCACACAGTATTTCCAACATTCGCACAGACAATCGAGTCATACATTGTAACGTATATGCAGTCGTGCCAATGTTACAGATGATACAGAACAATAACTTGCTCTGTCTATGGTTTCACTTTTATCTTTTTACAAACAAACGAACAGAGAAAAAAAAAAAAAGGAACTTCCTAAAACAATTCAACTGTAGACGCCGCGCATCTCTCTCCAGTACATACATAGATAGCTGACACCGTTCTATTAGCCCCATGTCTACAGGATCATATACCATGTACCTGTCTCCAATGTAGTTACCACTTAATAGGATACAATGGACTCAGTGCCTTTTTAGAGGGCTAAAAAAAAAAAGTTAGACCTGTAAAAGCCTATGAAGAATTACCTGGGGGAACAGGACCCGGAGTATCCAGCCAGTTCTGCCAGAGACATACATTTCCTCGGGGAAATCCGATGTTGGTAAGTTAGTATTTCACGTATAAATGTGGAGTTCACATGCTTAATCCACTGTCATCTGGTGGGAGTATGAGGTGATCACCAGAATCTGGCTTAGTTTATGGGCAATATACAGCAGCCTCACTATTGCTGTATGACTTGGAGGTGTAAATTGTGACGCAAGTCACTTTGGCTAGTATAGAGCGCAGTTTAGGGACAATTGGCTCTTTTGAAGTTCAGTGTCCTTATATTACCCTTGCGTTTCCCATTTATGTGATTTACACTGAAACTATTTGACCTATGGTCACTGTTTGCTATAGTCATTGTTTGCTAAGTTGCCCATGTTTCTACATGCGCAATCAGGTCTGTATTATTCGTAATTAGTAGGTCTAGTAATGGATTGTTTCATTGTTTCTTGTCGCTGCATTCACCATCTGACCCAAGAAATTGTCCTACAAAACATTTAGGAAATGGCGAGCCTTAGACAAATGCGTGTTTCCTTCTGCCCAGTCTAAATCTGGATAAATAAAATCCCCAATTATAATAAAATTTCCCAGCCTTGCCGCCATTCCAAGCTGTGATAGGAGGTCCGCCTCCCCATCCTCCCTATAGCATATGCCCAATAATACTTTCCACATAGTACCTTCCCTTTTGAAGCTCTACCCACATGACATCTACTAAACAATAGCATGGATTCCATTCATGACTTCATTATTTACTACTGTGTGTGACCTGTGATTGGTCACCAGTGATCACATGGTGCCTCGGCCAATCACAGCACCCTGTACCAGGTGATATCTGTGGTCCCATCGCACCATCACAATAGTAAACATTGAGTCCTGAATGAAAGCCTTTTATGACGGTTTAAATCATTCCTTTCCTGTGATCATCCCTGTAACCAGCAATCACAGTGTACAAAAATCCCTCATCATCCCATCCCCCATACTAGTACAATGTCACTGCCACTGAACTACTCTGATCACAGGATTGAAAAAAAAAGGGACAGGCCCGTTATATGATGTCACTGTACTGCACTGGTGACACCCTGATCACCCCACACCCATTATGATGTTACTGTACTGGTGACACCCCGATCACCAACACATCTATTTAAATTATGTCGCTGTACTGTACTGGTGACACCCTGATCACCCCACACCCGTTATATGTTACTGTACTGGTGACACCCAATCACCCCACACCAGTCACATGATGTCACTGTACTGTACTGGTGACACCTTGATCACCCCACACCAGTCATGTCACTGTACTGGCGACACCGTACTCGTGACACCCTGATCACCCCACACCCGTTATAGGATGTCACTGTACTGGTGACACCCTGATCACCCCACAGCCGTTATATGATCAGCCTTTTAAAGGTGATTTGTCCAATGAGCCAGACAAATATTATCTCCTAAAGTTCAGTATATTGATTGGTAGTCTTGACTCCTCCAGAGTCCAGACTCCTTGATCACATCCGTGCCCAAAATGCCTCCCAACCCAGACAGGTTTGCAACCGTGGAGACCACCGTCAAGTACAGGGGAAGGAAGGATTTGCCCTGTCGAAGTGTCGGACAGCGAAGCCATCAAATCAGGGACCCTCTCGTATCATGGCTCAACAGGATCAGATTCTCTAGAAACTGTGGATTCTTGTCCCACTTGGCAAGAATCTCTCTTTGCAGAGGTCTCGAGTGGATCTGTGCAAATGAAACCACTTTAAAAATCAGGCACAGCACCAGCATGCAATTCCTAAAGATGACGACTGCTGGACAACAGGAGCCAAATCACATCATGCAGCTTTTGGAGTTTTTTTCCCCTGGAAGAAAAACACCCTGGCTGAAGCAGAGTCCAGAGTCAGACCCAGATAGTCCAACTTGGTGGACGGAACCAGAGCAGGTTTTTGGAAGTTCAATTTACAACCAAACTCCTAGAGAGTCAATGCAGTAATTTCCAGGCTGTCCTTTAGAGCAATTGGAGACTCTGCCCACAGAAGAAGAGCGTCCAGGTACCCAGTACCACAATCCCCCGCTGCCACTACAATGCCAACACCGGGGTCAACACTTTTGTAAATACCTGAGGAGCTGAGGCGAGACCAAGGGGTAATGCCATGAATTGATCATGCTCCTCGCCCACGGCAAAGAGGAGGAAACGCTGATGACCGACACTGGAATATGAAGGTAAGCCTCCTTTGATGTGGGGATTCCACTACCACAGGAATGGACTTAATTCGGAACTTCTGTACCCGCACAAAGCAGTTCAAAGTGCTGAGGTCTAGGATTGGACGTACCTTGCCTTCCTTCCTGGGAACCAAACAGGTTTGACTAGAAACCTTGAATATGTTGTGATTTTGGAACTAGAGCAATCACCCCTTGTAGTAGAAAGTCTTGCACCGCCCCTAAGGGACCCCGCAGGCAGTCTGGGGACAAAGGCAGGTTGGAAGGAAAGAACCTCACTGGGGGGTAAGACCGAAAACTCGATCTTGTAACTGGACCGAATCAGGGAGGTCCATGGGTCCAGAAAGAAGCAAAGACATCCCCCACCTTCCGATACGGGTGAAAGCGCCCCTTCAGGCAGAAGAGGGCTTGTCTGCAGATCTGGAAGAACTTGCTCTCGGCTTACACCAGGTCCTCTTGGAACCTCTGGAGGAGACAGACTTAGATCCTTTTTCTTGAGATCCTGAGAGACAAAAATGCCGCACGAGCCGAGGAAAAAAAAAAAAAAAAAAGGGGGCCACGGCTGCGATGAGACTACTTGCCCATGGCTGCCTGTGGAAGAAGAGTACTCTTCCCTCCTGCAAGAGCCTTAATGAGATCATCCATATCATGTACCGAAGGACCACTGCTGTCACAGACAGCCTAGAAACTCAGGGAGTCGTATCCAAAGAGGCATCACAAACAACTTGCAACCCCTAAAACAACTGGTCCGCCAGCTCCGCAAGGGCAGGGGGAAGCAATCCCCCACCCCCCCAGATCCTGGCGCAAAAGCTTTGCCTACTCTGTTAAAGTCTGGGACACCAATGCTATGGAGAACACCGGCCTAAGGACCGAACCGGCCACAGTAAACTTGTGGCAGACCAAAGTCTCGGCTCTCCTGTCAAGGGGGTCTTTAAAAGCTGGAGACTCCTCCACCGGATAAGAGTGGATTTATTCAGCCTGGAAACTGAGATCCACCAGAGGTGGGACTGTCCATTTTTTTTTTTTAATAGGGATTCTTCAAAGGGATTACTGTCTAGCGAAATGCTTGGGCACCGACCTATTGCGTTTAGGTCACTCACGACAATTTTGTCAAAATAGGTGGGAAAGGGAATACCTCTACCGCTTTTGGGGAGCTGTGGGTGTCAAAGGGGACCAGCGCCTCAAAACGCAGCAGCAGCTACATCCTCCAATTTTAAAGTTGACTGCACCAATACAATCAGTGCATCCACCAGTGCTGTTTCAAGGATGGCTGCAGTAGAAGAGGAATCATCCTAACAGAGCACTCGAAGTGCATGGACGCAGACCCAGTAGGGTCGCTACATACCAAGCTCACCCCGAAACATAATCAGGGGAGACTGCCGACTGTGATCCCGCAAGGGGATGCCGGCCAAAGGTCCACAAATCGACCACCTATGAGACCCCACAAAAGACAAGGCGGGTCATCTTAAGAGCCCACCATAGATGACATAATAGAACATAGCCCCCGTTAAAGGTGGGCCGTCCGCCATGACACGGACGTGCAGGCACTCACACAATAATGGTGGCAAGACTGCCACTAAAAATGAAGTGCCTTCACTGCGCCACCTGGTTCAAGGGAGGTGCCAAGCTGAACATATGGCCAGCAGGACACGGCCTAAATTTTTGTGGGGGCCCAGCCACAAATAGCACGGTTCCCCAGTTCGCCAGATGCCCAAGGGGGGAGATGGGGGCTTCAGCTAGACACACTGAGGCCGCCCCCCAACTCGGCCACATGACCTAAATTTTGAGGGCACCCCACTGCCATGATCCGACCACCCAGGGCAGTGAAGGGGAAGGCGGATTCCCACAGGGGCCACAGGCTTCAGTCATCCTCACAGGGGCCGCCTCACATAGGTTCAGCTGTGCAGACTGGAAAGCTGGAAAGCCGAGACCTAAATTTTAGGCCGGATCCAGGCCGCATGAGGCGCATACCCAACAACTGCCCAGTGAGCCCCAAGGACATCACTGCCCTAGTCACTAACCCCCAGGATGGCAGGGAACCCGGCTCAACCCCCCGTTGCGCCCAAGGAAAAACTTGGTCAGCATCTTCAGCTCGGCCAGCAGCAACTACAGCCAACCTCTCATAAGAGCATGTGGCAAAGCCAGCTCACAACCGAACTCGGAAAGGGGGGGCCAAAAGACCCCCAGTGACCGTTTAAAGGGGCTAGGGGTAAGGGAGAGGAACCCAGGGGTTTGTCTGTCCCAGGGAGAGGCCCACTTCCACCCCAAAAGACCACCAGGGGAGAGGGGGGACACTACTTACCACACCATGGAACCAGGTGGGCACCACTTCGGGCAGACCACTGTACCATCGGAATGGGGATGCTGCGGGCCAAGAGGCACGCTGTGACTCAGGCCGGGACCAGGTCATATGCGCCATCATGAGATGTTTAACTTGCACGCCAGCCCCCGTCCAGTGGGGCTATGGGCAGAATAGTTGGATGACAGTTAGGAAGGTTAGAGGGGAACGAGGCAAGAAGGCCGGTCCTGGGCTGTAACATCCCAATAAATAAGTCCTGTTGCATGATGTTGGGGAAACCAGTCAGGGACCAGCATTGCTGAAACAGAGCGATGCCCCTAACTCCCTCATTGAGGGTGGGAACAAGGCTAACGGTAAGGAAAGACAAGTTCCCGTGGTAGGGGACTCTTTTCAGAAGGACAGAGAGGGCAATCTGTCAAAAAGACCGCAAGTGCCGAACTGTTTGTTGTTTACCGGGCGCTCGGGTTCGGCACATCACGGATCTGGTGGACAGATTATTGGGTAGGGCTGGGGAAGACCCAGCTGTCATGGTACACGTGGGTACCAATAACAAAGTTAGAGGGAGATGGAGAGTCCTAAAAACGATTTCAGGGACTTAGGAGCTAAATTGAGAAGCAGCACCTCCAAGGTAGTATTTTTAGAAAAAACACCTGTACCTCAAGCCACGCCAGAGAGGCAGCAGCAGATTAGGGAAGTTAATAAGTGGCTGAGGAGCTGGTGTAGTAAGGAGGGTTTCGGGTTCCTGGAGAAATGGGCTGAATTTTCAGTCGGCTACCGGCTCTTTAGTAGGGACGGATTACACCTAAATAGGGAGGGTGCAGCCGTACTGGGAGAGAAGATGGTGAAAAAGTTAGAGGGGCTTTTAAACTAAGTGATTGGGGGGGGGGGGGTACAACCCAGCTTGTAATGTTAAAATGAATAATACACCACAGGAAGCACCTTCATGGTTAACAGAAGACAGACTCAGAACTAAACTTTAAAAACTTAACATAATAAGTCACCAGGAAGTCCTTAAAGAACTCAGGCAGGTGATAGCCAGACCATTGTTCTTTTTTATTGATAGTCTACTGACAGGAATGGTGCCAGCTTATTGGGAAAGATCAAACGTGGTACCAATATTTAAAAAAGGGCTGAGATATATCCCGGGTAACTATAGGCCGGTTAGCCTAACATCAGTAGTCTGCAAGATATTGGAGGGGATGTTAAGGGACCACATACAAGACTTTAGTAATGAAAACTGTATTATTAGTTGTAATCAGCATGGATTCATGAAAAATCGTTCTTGCCAGACCAATCTATTACCCTTCTGTCACGTACCTTGTAGCAGAGCCTGACGTGCAGAGGGAGACCTCTTGTACAGCCCTGGCTCAGGCACCACTGGAGTTGCAACAGTGGATGCAAGAGCGCAGTGAGGTAAGAGTGCCTGTGCTGGTCTTCTGTTGGCAGTTGAGAAGAGTAGCTGATAAGTCACTGAACACGGCTGGATTGCTGAGCAGCAGGAAGAAGCAGGTAAAGAGGTGCGGATGCACAGCGGATGCACAGCAGATGCAGGACAGCGTCTCCAGGCACTGGAAGGAGCTGGATGGGCAAATACTGAAACAGGGTCAGACAAGCTGGTTTCAGACACAGGTAATCAGATACAGTTCAAGCAGCAGGCAGAGAGTAGTCGGTGTACAGGCAGGGGTTGGCAGCAGGATATCAGACAGGAAGCAGGTATAGCAGAGTCAAAGCAAGCCGGGGTCAGGACTGGAGATAGCAACGAAGTCAGACAAGCCAGGTCAATACAGGAATCAATACAAGCACAGGAACAGACTCAAAGTAAAGCTGCAGATCAGACAGCAATGACACAGTGCTTCTGAGGTGTTTAAATAGGGCAGCCTGTTGCCAATCATTGCAATTAGTCTGCACTAAGTTAACCCTTAGGTGGCAGACCCATGACATTGCCCCCTCCCGACGGGCAGCCTCTGGATGCCTAGCTGGTTTTCTTTTTCTGGATGGGCACGGAAAAAGGCACGAACTAGCTCTCTGGCATGGACATTACATTCTGGTTCCCAAGAGTTCTCCCGAGGACCATAACCTCTCCATTTAATTAGATACTGCAATTGGTTCCTCCTCCTTCTGCAGTCTAACACTGCTCCCACCTCATATTCCTCTTCTCCATCAACCAACACTGGTTCAGGTGGGCCCGCCCCCCTATTATTAGGAAAAGGTTCTGGTGTTGCAGGTTTCAGAAGTGACACATGAAGTACAGGGTGAATTTTAAACGAGTCAGGTAAGGATAGTTCATACGATACCTCGTTCAATTTCCTCTTCACCGGGAATGGACCTATAAACTTGGGTGCAAGTTTCTTCGAAGGACACGCCAATCTGAGGTTTTCTGTAGATAGCCATGCTTGATCGCCCAACTGAAGACTTAGTTCCCCTCTTCTTTTCTTGTCAAATGCTCTCTTGTTGTCTGCCTGTGCTTTTGTTACTGCTTCTTGTAGTACTTGGTTATTGCGTTTGAGGAAGTCCACTGTGCTCTGGACAGCTGGAACTGTAGATTCTGGAATAAAATCGGGCAAAAAAGACAAGTGAATACCATAATTGGCATAGAATGGTGATTGTCCTGTAGCTGAGTGACTGCCATTAGTATAAGCAAATTCTGCTAATGGTAATAAAGACACCCAGTCGTCTTGAACGAAGGAAGTGGAACATCGAATGTACTGTTCGAGTGTCTGGTTAGTCCTTTCTGTTTGCCCATTAGTTTGAGGGTGATAAGCTGAGGAAAGGGATAATTCAATCTTCAGGACTCTGCTGCTCAAATTCACATTTCTCGGGTTTAACATACAGTCCATGTTGGCGGAGCCGGCCCAAAACGTGGTTGACATGTCTTCAGTGCAGGTCAAGGGACGTAGAAAAAATCAAGATGTCATCTAAGTACACGACTACAAAGATATCCAGAAAGTCTCTGAACACATCATTTATAAGATGCTGGAAGGTGGCAGGGGCATTGCACAAGCCGAAGGGCATGACCAGATATTCAAAGTGGCCGAATCTGGTACGAAAGGCTGTCTTCCACTCATCTCCTTCGCGGATACGGACCAAGAGGGGAAGGGGATAGCGGTTTTTAACCGTGATTTTATTTAATTCTCGGTAATCCACACATGGTCGCAGAGACTGATCTTTCTTAGTAACAAAGAAAATTCCCGCTCCTGCAGGAGAAGTAGATGGGTGGATGAATCCCTTCTTTAGATTTTCATCAACATATTCCTTTAAGGCCTCTTGCTCACGTTCAGAGAGTGGAAATATTCGCCCAAAGGGGATCTCGGCCCCGGGAAATAGTTCAATCGGGCAGTCATATGGTCGATGTAGAGGGAGAGTGTCAGCCCCCTTTTTGCTGAAAACATCAACAAACCCATGATAGGCCTCAGGCACCAACTGGTATATTTCGGAATCGGGGTCTGTGCATAACAGAGTCAATGAGGCGTCAGGGAATTCAGAAAAGCAGTGTTTTTGACAGTAGCGTGATTGGAAACTGACCTCTCCGGAACTCCAATCAATCTGAGGGTTATGGGCTTGAAGCCAAGGTAGGCCCAAGATGATGGGAAATAATGGAGAAGAGATGGCATCCAGGCTCAATAACTCCTTATGTTTAGTAGGAGTAATCACGGGTAATGGAGGTGTTTCCTGAGTAACTCGTCCTGATCTAATACATGAGCCATCTGCCAGGTAGACAGAAAGTCCTTGAGTCTTGGGTCACAGAGGAATTTGCTGCTGAGTGGCAACATTTAAGTCAATGAAACAACTGCATGCTCCAGAGTCAATAATGGCGTTAACTGAGATAGTTCCTTTTGGAAGCTGGAACGAGAGTGGGAGAGCTAGGTGAGTTGCATTAGCAGATAAAGTTGACAGGTTAGCAGGGAAGACAGATGGACACTTACGCATCTTAATAGGACAGGTCCGCACATAGTGGCCGGCTTCTCCGCAGTAAAGACATAGGTTGCCTAGTCGGCGGCGTTGTCGCTCTTCAGGAGACAATGCAGGACGCATTAACCCGAGTTGCATGGGTTCAGGGACATCTGATGCAGGGTTAATAGAACTTGAACTGGCTGGAGCTGAAGTTGTAAACATAGGATGAGCAGGAACTGGAGCTCTAGGCATCATCCATGTAGGACGAAACTGCGGGGAAGATCTTTCTGACCGACGCTCACGGAGCCGACGGTCAATCTGGATAGCCAGGGTGATAAGGCCCTCCAAGGTATTAGGTACTCCAACCCGGGCTAACTCGTCTTTAAGACCTTCCGACAATCCAAGGTGGGACTGGTGTCGCAGAGCTGCGTCATTCCATTGTGTATCCGCGCTCCAGCGCCTGAAGTCCGTGACATAGTCCTCAGCCGCTCTGCGGCCTTGCTGGAGCGCATGGAGAGCAGCCTCCGCCGTGACAGTTAGTTGGGGGTAATCGTACAGCTGGGCCATTGCGTCAAAGAAAGAGGACATAGCATGAATCTGAGCACTATTTTCCTCGAGCAGACGGTGGGCCCAGGTTTGGGGTTCCCCTTGAAGTAAGGAGATAATGAATCCTACTTTAGTAGATTCCAGAGAGAAAGTCCGGGGTTGCAGGGCAAAGTATAACTGGCATGCATTGCGAAATGCCCTGAATTTGCTTTGATCCCCCGAGAACCTTTCAGGTGTAGGAACCTTGGGTTCAGGTGGTAGCATCATCACAGTGGGTGCTGTAGTAGTCAGCGTTGGTGCAGCAGCAGGAGAGGGAGCTGTGATAGGTCCTGCAGAGGTGGCTAAAGACTGCACACGTTCATCCAGCTGGACGTAGCCTTCCTGCAGGGACTTGACGGCTTGGTTGAGGGCTGTGAGATGTTGACAGATCTCATCCATTGCAGAGGTCCCTCTTGCAGGCTCAGACATGGCTGTCTGATACTGTCACGTACCTTGTAGCAGAGCCTAACGTGCAGAGGGAGACCTCTCGTACAGCCCTGGCTCAGGCACCACTGGAGTTGCAACAGTGGATGCAAGAGCGCAGTGAGGTAAGAGTGCCTGCGCTGGTCTTCTGTTGGCAGTTGAGAAGAGTAGCTGATAAGTCACTGAACACGGCTGGATTGCTGAGCTGCAGGAAGAAGCAGGTAAAGAGGTGCGGATGCACAGCGGATGCAGGACAGCGTCTCCAGGCACTGGAAGGAGCTGGATGGGCAAAGACTGGAGCAGGGTCAGACAAGCCGGTTTCAGACACAGGTAATCCGATACAGTTCAAGCAGCAGGCAGAGATTAGTCGGTGTACAGGCAGGGGTTGGCAGCAGGATATCAGGCAGGAAGCAGGTATAGCAGAGTCAAAGCAAGCCGGGGTCAGGACTGGAGATAGCAACGAAGTCAGACAAGCCAGGTCAATACAGGAATCGATACAAGCACAGGAACAGACTCAAAGTAAAGCTGCAGATGACACAGTGCTTCTGAGGTGTTTAAATAGGGCAGCCTGTTGCCAATCATTGCAATTAGTCTGCACTAAGTTAACCCTTAGGTGGCAGACCCATGACACCTTCAATGAAGAAGTGAGCTGCCATCTAGATAAGGGAAAGGCCTGTGGATGTGGTGTATCTGGACTTTGCAAAGGCATTTGACACTGTTCCCCACAAACGCTTACTGTACAAACTAAGGTACGTAGGTATGGACCATAGGGTGAGTACCTGGATAGAGAACTGGCTCCAGGGGAGAGTACAGAGGGTGGTGATAAATGGGGAGTACTCGCATTGGTCGGGTGTGAAAAGTGGGGTCCCCCAAGGTTCTGTCCTGGGACCAATCCTGTTTAATTTATTCATAAACGACCTAGAGGAGGGGATATCCAACACAATCTCTGTATTTGCGGATGATACTAAACTAAGCATGCCAATATCTTCTATACATCATGAGGAAACCTTCCAAAAAGACCTGAACAAAATAATAGGGGGAAAACTACTGTACATTATGAGGTTTCATGTTGAAAAATTTAAGGTAATGCACTTAGGTGTCAAAGTTACTCGCTAAGGGGGGAACCTCTGGGTGAATCTAAGATGGAAAAGAATCTGGGGGTCCTAGTGGACAACAGGCTTGGCAGTGGCATGCAATGCCAAGCTGCTGCAAGTAAAGCCAACAGAATACTGGGATGCATAAAAAAGGGGATTCACTCCAGAAATAAAGAGATTATTCTTCCACTCTACAAGACTCTGGTCCGGCCACATCTGGAGTATGCTGTCCAGTTCTGGGCACCGGTCCTCAGGAAGGATATGCTGGAACTGGAGAGAGTCCAGAGAAGGACAACAAAAATAATTAGGGGAATGGAGGACATCAGCTATGAGGAAAGACTACAAGCACTGAACTTATTCTCTCTGGAGAGGAGACGATTGAGGGGGGATATGATATCAATGTACAAATACTGTACTGGCGATGACCCTAGCATAAGGAACAAACTATTCAGAGAAAGGGAATACGATAAAGACATGGGGCACTCACTAAAACTAGAAGAAAATCGGTTTAACCTTAAACTGTGTAAAGGGTTCTTCACTGTCAGAGCAGTAAGGATGTGGAATTCTCTTCCACAAGCAGTAGTGTCGCATCGATAGTTTCACAAGACTATTAGATGGGCACCTTAAAGACCATACCATACAGGGGGTATACAATGCACAACATACAGGGGGTATACAATGCACAACATACAGGGGGTATACAATGTACAACATACAGGGGGTATACAATGTACAACATACAGGGGGTATACAATGTACAGCATACAGGGGGTATACAATGTACAACATACAGGGGGTATACAATGTACAACATACAGGGGGTATACAATGTACAACATACAGGGGGTATACAATGTACAACATACAGGGGTATACAATGTACAACATACAGGGGGTATACAATGTACAACATACAGGGGGTATACAATGTACAACATACAGGGGGTATACAATGTACAACATACAGGGGTATACAATGCACAACATACAGGGGGTATACAATGCACAACATACAGGGGGTATACAATGCACAACATACAGGGGGTATACAATGCACAACATACAGGGGGTATACAATGTACAACATACAGGGGGTATACAATGTACAGCATACAGGGGGTATACAATGTACAACATACAGGGGGTATACAATGTACAACATACAGGGGGTATACAATGTACAACATACAGGGGGTATACAATGTACAACATACAGGGGTATACAATGTACAACATACAGGGGTATACAATGTGCGGTTAACAGTAGACACACACACACACACATCATAGGTTGAACTGGATGGACTGATGTCTTTTTTCAACCTCACTATGTAATTATGTTGCGGCTGACCTAGCGCAGAGCTGAGGTTTGCGCACACTCGCTGGCCGGACAGGGGAGACCGTAAGGATCTATAATATCCAGTCCGTCGCCCAGCCCAGCAGTTGATTGTAGTTCTCACAGGAACAGAAAATAAAAAGAGGAAAAAAAATTCCATTTAAAAAGGAAAGAATGACAGGACCAGAGATCACAGCAAGGAACTAGGTCCTTACTCCTGACTAGGCAGAAAAAAAAACTGAATGCCTATAGCAGAGTGTGGGAGTATACCCCCTGGGACTGCCCCATAGGCATGGTAAAGCTTTTTCCTGCCTAGCGTCCTCCTCCTGTAGGGGGCAGCATAACCCAATGGTTAAGAAGATTCTGGAGCTGTGTTTCAATGAACGAAAGAAAAATCTCATATTGCCACTACTACTTTCCATTTTGATTATCTGGGGATATATTCAATCACTTACCCACATATATACATTCCTTGTCAGAATGAAAACAATGTTCAGCCATAGTGGTCAGGGGGAGGAAAAAATGTCCTCTGATGTTACAGACTATGATATTGGGGTACAGGGATGTGGGAGGTCAGACAACACACGGGGTATCACCTTCTGTTGCATATCCACAGAAATCACCCAGCATGCTGGCAGATTGTTCCCAGTCCAGACAGGGGTAAGAGCTGTATAACAGCACACACACTCTATTATCCCACCACTGCCACACACATGACAGGGATGGAAACCCACGGGAACTAGAAAACGAGGCGAGGACATTGTTTGGTGTAGGATGGAGGGAAAGGGAGATAATTGTTAGCCAGTAATACCAGCTGTGATGGGCTTGGCACAGTCTGCAATACCGCTGGCCACCACTAGAGGGAGACTTACACCTATAGCTAGCTGGCTGACCACACACAGGCAGATACAAATCTTACATACAATCTGGTGCACTCTAAGGGTTGGGGAGCAGTTTAGTAATCAGCACACACTTCTGGGGTTCCTACATCTACCCTACAAGCTAGAATTCTTGTGTTACTCCTCCTTCCCACTATCCATGTACACCCCCACACCACACACAGCACAGGGGGACAGTGAGGGGACAGGGGGAAGTGGGGTGAACAGGGAGGCAGTTGGGGGGACAGGAAAGTACACAGAGAAGTGTGCTTGTGGGAGGGGAAAAATGCCCGTTATCTGTGGTTAGTGTAGGGGAGGGGGTATGCCCGCTATTCATCGTGGTGCTATCAGTTGATTAAATAAATTGGTGATGACTGAGGGGAAATGTTGGGCATTAGTGCTTCATAAGAAAAAGGGGGAACGTAGGTGGACAGGTATGTAGTGGGAGGGCAGGGGAGCAGTGGTAGAACAGGGGAGGGGTACAGAGGGATGAATGGAGGGCAGTGGGTGACAGAGGGGTGGACAAGGGCAGTGGGGAAACAGACGGATGACAGAAGGGTCGAGAGGGGAGCAGTACAGGGACAGAGGGGTGGACAGAGAAGTAGACAGGGGGCAGGGAGGGGGAGACAGAGCGGGATAATAGGTATTCAGTGGGGGTACAGGGGAGCAGTGGTTGACAGAGGAGTGGACAGGGGAGCAGTGGGGGCACAGAGGAGCACAGAGATGGGGATTCAGTGGAGGGACAGAGAAATGGACAAGGGAGCAGGGGGGGCAGAAGGGTGGACAGGGGAGAAGTAGGGAGACAAAGGGGTGGAGGGGGGGTGGGACAAGGATTCAGTGGAGGGACAGGGGAGCAGTGGGTGAACAGAGGGGGTGAATGCAGGCCAGTGGGTGGACAGGGATTCAAATGAGTGGACGAGGGGGGGGGGAACAATTGGGATTTAGTGGAGGTACAGGAGAGCAGTGGGGGGGGGGGCGAGGAGTGAACAGGGGGCAATTTTGGGACAGTGAAGTGTACAGGCATTTAGTGGGGGGACAGGGGAGCAGTGAGGGAACAGGGGGGCAGTGAGAGGACAGAGGGGTAGACAAGTGAGCAATAGGGGAAAGAGGGGTGGACAGGGGCAGTGGAGTGGCTGATGGTGTCCTGTTCTGGAGGTTGATGTGGAGCTCCTCTGATGACTCTTCTATGGTTGGGTGACTTCTGACTCTTCCCAGCACGGTGACCGGACATGAAGGGGGAAATCTCTCCCAACTGTCCACAATCAGGGGAAAGTTCCCCTTAAAGTGTCATTCCACCTTGTGGGGGGTCCTAGGTCTGCAATGTGCAGACTGTAGACAAGAAGCTGATTCTGCTCTGACCTGAGTGAGGCTCTTCTCTGTCAGGGGTGTACCGTGGGGTTGGTCAGAACGGTGCCCGCCAGGGGCGCAGGCCGAGGGAGGGGCGCAAAAACACAGGCAGCGTAGTGTAGCAGATGCAGTGAATTACCGCTCCTCCTTTCAGCTGGCGCCCCTCTCCAATCCCGGAAGCCGCAGCTCTCTGTCTGTGTCCAGGGCCAGGAGGCAACAGTCAGTGTCGGACCTCCGTGGATGGGCGGCTCCCCTCGTCACAGGGCTCCGCCCACATGACCTCATCAGTCGGCTCCTCTAGGCAGCTCCAGTTCAGCGGTGGCTGAATGCACTCTGCAGTCACGGAAGGCCTGGCTGGCCTCTCAGGTACAGAGAGCTGCTGTGTGTCCCCCCTCTCTCTCCCTCCCTGTCACCCCCCTCTCACTCTCCCCCTTCACCCCCCTCTCTCTCTCTCTCCCTGGCACCCCCCTCTCTCTCTCTCCCTGGCACCCCCTCTCTCTCTCCCCCCCTGTCACCCCCTCTCTTTTCCCCTGTCACCCCCCTCTCTCTCTGTGCCACCCCCTCTATCCCTGTCACCCCCTCTCTCTGTGCCACCCCCCTCTCTCTCCCCCTGTCACCCCCCTCTCTGTGCCATCCCCCTCTCTCTCACCCTGTCACCTTTCTCTCTCTCTCTCACCTCTCTCTCTCTCCCATCACCCCCCTCTCTCTCTCCCCCGTCACCCCCCCTCTCTCTCTCTCCCTGTCAGCCCCCCTCTCTCTCTCCCTGTCACCCCCCTCTCTCCCCTGTCACCCCCCCCTCTCTCTCTCCCTGTCACCCCCCCTCTCTCTCTCTCCCTGTCACCCCCCTCTCTCCCCCTGTCACCCCCCTCTCTCTCTCTCCCTGTCACCCCCCCTCTCTCTCTCTCCCTCTCTCCCTGTCACCCCCCTCTCTCCCCCTGTCACCCCCCCCTCTCTCTCTCTCCCTGTCACCCCCCCTCTCTCTCTCTCCCTGTCACCCCCCCTCTCTCTCTCTCCCTGTCACCCCCCCTCTCTCTCTCTCTCCCTGTCACCCCCCCTCTCTCTCTCTCTCCCTGTCACCCCCCCTCTCTCTCTCTCTCCCTGTCACCCCCCCCTCTCTCTCTCCCTGTCACCCCCCTCTCTCCCCTGTCACCCCCCTCTCTCCCCCTGTCACCCCCCCTCTCGCTCTCCCCCTGTCACCCCCCCTCTCGCTCTCTCCCTGTCACCCCCCCTCTCTCTCTCTCCCTGTCACCCCCCCTCTCTCTCTCTCCCTGTCACCCCCCCTCTCTCTCTCTCTCTCCCTGTCACCCCCCCTCTCTCTCCCTCCATCTCTCTCTCTGTTACCCCATCTCTGTCTCTCCCAGTCACCCCATCTCTCTCTGTCACCCCCCCTCTCTCTCTCTGTCACCCCCCCTCTCTCTCCCTGTTACCCCATCTCTGTCAAAC